>NC_047118.1:11878923-12011423 GCF_902500255.1 Thalassophryne amazonica
ACGTCCTCGCATCAAGCAACCCAGTCCAGTCGAAGATTCAAGCTTCTCTACTATGGAAACCAAATGGACAACTGAGAGCCTACACAGATTCACGTTATCTATAAAAAAATTAATAAATAGTTCCCCTTTAGGGAAAAATTTCAAAGAACAGATGGCCTTGAACTACTTACGGCATCAGCCCATAGAGTCTATGACAGTACGTGATCGATCACATGGAGGTTTCCCCAGACAGCCAATCAGAGTACAGAAAGGCATGGCGGCATCATCTGGTTGTTTTACTTGAACAAAGAATTGCAACATGGTGAAAAATGCACAGAAACAGCTTATTTCTGTATAAATCTAATACGTTTCTCATATATTTCGTAAACGTTAGCGAGAAATAAACACTTCTAAATCTAAAAATGTTGTTTTTGAAACCAGATAACACCTCTGAAGTGATCTTACAAGACATCTTACAGATGTTTCTGTGCACCAGGTATGGACATCACATGAGGTGAAATATAACTTCTGGTAATTTCAAAACCTCATGCATGCACACATGTGCATCCTCATGCAGACAGAAAAGGAATATAAAATATTAGTTATGGAATTCCCTCCAGGTACATAGGTTCCCTTCATTAAAATAAGCTGTAATTTTGCAACGTTTCAAAAAATAAACTGACATTATAATGGTTGGGTTTCAGTAGAAACTAAATTTTGTCAGTTTTGTGAAATTTGAAAGGCCATACAGTTTTATTCTAAAATAATCTTGTGTATACTTTTTTTATGTGAAAAGCACAAGTAGATTTGGATACGTCAAACAAGAAGCCACAATACGAATGGCATCTGGGCAATTTTCATAATAAACACTGTGTGAACTTTAATCACATTTCATATCTTTAGTTAAAATAGTAACAATATTAATCATCACAATAAAACGTACAAAAAAGAAAGAAAAAGAAAACCTTAACTACAGAGGCTACTCATCCATGGTAGTATCACTAAATCCACTTAAGAATGTGCAGATCTTAATTAAAGAAATGCTACAATTTCTGAAAATAGTGCTGTGGGATCTGAAGACACTTCCAAAATAGATTAAAATCACAACACACTCTGTGAAGCTACACCAGGTGGATTCACAGGTGACTTTGCACTTAACTTACCACTTAACGTGCAAGCTGCCAAGTGACTTGAGTAGAAGTGACACTTTGTGTGAAAAAGTGCAATAGTGTAAAAATTCCTTCCTGCAGACATTCCAAAGAACGGTGTTCCTGTCAACAATTCCATCTGGACATCGATTAAATGTAAAGTTCATGTTTACAGCGACAAAAGCGTCTTCTTCTACATATTTAAAACTTTCAAGATTTGAAGGCTGTTTGTGTGTAAGAATGGGCCAAAATGCCTGCGACTAGTTTCTCCATACAGGATGTGTTTTGAAGCATTGAAGTATTTAATAAATTTCAGTAAGTGTGTTTGATACCTTTTCACTGTGTCAAATAACTTAATTTCTCTACTTATTTGTTTTGGTTTCTTTGTATATGTGGAATACTTTGATTGTTACTGACACCTGGTGACAACTGCATGTCAGTAGCACCTTTAGAAATATATTTACTGAGAAAAATGATGAGGTGTTCAATACTTGTGTTACCCGCTGTGTTTCTCCTTCAATGGTGCATCTTATCATTAAACAATTCAAGGACTGGAGGAATTTTGGATGGTCAAGGGCAAGGGCACATGTCTAAGGTGAGCATCCATGATCACTGATCCCTCAGGGGACAGTGCATTAAGTCATCAATAGCTGATATAACCACATGAGCAATAGATTACTTTGGGAAAACTTTTGTCCAGCACTACAAGACAGTTATATTCACAAATGGCTAACTGTACAAATAATTACCTTGTCCTGCTTCTCTGGGTTCAGTGGTATCTGGGCTGGGCTATACACAGTAGAAATGTGTATTGTGGTCAGCCAAATCAGTATTTCAGGTCTTTTTCCAGACCAAGGATGAAAAGGACCATTCAGATACTTACTATCAGTGATGCCGGTAACGCGTTACTCTAATCTAATCACTTTTTTTAGTAACGAGTAATCTAACGCGTTAATCTTTCCAAATCAGTAATCAGATTAAAGTTACTTCTCCAAGTCACTGTGCGTTACTATTATTTTTGCATTGTGGGTTGATAGCAGCATTAAACTTGGTCCATGGGCAGGGGGTCAAACTGAACTGCCCACTTTAAACGAGCTGTGAGCTTTTCATCCACGGTTTTCTGCAGCAGCTACTACTCGTCCTCACCTCTTAAAGCGCGGTGACAGCAGCACACCTGCACTGAGCTTTACAAAGACATTTTTATGCTTTTTTTCTCCTTTATTTAGAATTCTGAGCTGAGCCGCTCCGTATCTGCTCGTTAAAAACAGCTGATCCTCCGCGACGCATCAACAAACTATTTTCCACTCATATGCACCTAAACTCTCTTTCTGAGGAGCACATGATGTGAAAACTCAATAAAAGTTTCTTACCTGTAAATCTGGTCATGTTTTCTGCATAAATAATGTTATCCATTCTTTGTGCGCAAAGGCCAAAGCAGGGGCGAATCCAGATGGAATGGGGGCGTGGGGCAGGGATGTGCCCCCCAAAAACACCTCTAGATTAAAGGTCCAGTTTTGAAGCCGTTTTTTTACTACAACTACTAATACTACTTAAAATAATAATAATTTTGACAAGTAAAATGTTTATAGAGAATTTAAATGTTAGAAAAATGTTAGAATTTAATAGTTACATTTATAAACAATGTAGGTTAGAAATTGCAAGTTTTACTGTTACAGTGCTGTCAACAGTTAAATATGAGGTCAAGAAAGACGTCTTTATTTTACTTTTTATAAACAAGCATTTATTTTCATTGAAGTCAAGAAAGGGTGACTATAAAGTGAGTTTTGGCAAAATAGCCCAGCCTGGCCTCCAAAGCTACGAATAAGCTACACTTATTACAAGTACCATTACTGCTAAAGGAGGCCGAGGAGTAACTAAACATTTCACACCCAGAGCAGAAAAATGCAGGAGAGACAGGAGAAGCCGCCATGCTAAATTGGCTAAGAGCTAGTAGCTGCGCTAAGCTAGCGGATTCCTAAAAACACCAAAGTGAATAATGTGTAAATAATTTAGAGGTGATTCAGCAGAGGGAGTGCTTTAGTTAAGGCACGTGAAGATTACACTGTGAAACAAATCGTTATCTAGTTAACTAGATCAATCTAACTGCACAGATTAAACAGCTAACATATACAGCAAAACACCACTGTGCTCCAGAACAGGAAGTGATACAATACCGCAGTGAGAGCCAACCACCAGTAGAGGCAAAGTGCGCATGCGCAGTTGCATGTCCAGTGAGTTACATCATCTCCACATGTTCAGTTGTGCGAGGCATCTCATCTTGACGGTTGACGTCTTCAAGTCCAGGGTAGAGCGATGTGCGCATGCGCACGCATGCACAGTAGTGTGACGCACCTCATCTCGACGGGACACCGGAGCGCTGTGCTATAAGGCAGCACAGACCCACAGTGGGCATGTTCACTCTTTCAGAACCTTGGACAGCAGCACAGCCATGAGGCTCATATCAAAAAGATGCATCATAACCACGCGGTATTTTTATTGTTGTAATACTGAATAGTCAGTAAGTCCCTTCAGCTGCTCACTTGTTTTTCACTCAGGGTCGCCACAGATTATCACGAACAAAGCTGTGACAAAAATGCAGGCCAATGGCTGCCACCATACCGCTGCAAAGTCTGAGGGTGTTGGACCTCCACAGGCAGATGATAGAAGCTGAGGAGAGTCATGAAGCGATACTGGCTATGCAAATACAGGAACACTGACGTCAGAACGCGAGGTGGCAGAGCTGGTGGTGAGCCTCCTTTTATGCACACTCCTGACTTGCATCACACACTAGTCAAGAGTGTTGTGCATGAGACACCTCATGCATAACACCATTGCAGCATGTATGTAACAAGTACCATGCCAGTACTCTTTCCAAACTTTTCCCCCAGATATGGCTGCAACCTGCTACTCCCTGCAACATGTGTGTGACCAACACATGTGCAGTGGGTTGTGACTGAGGCTTAAAGAGGATGGTGCAAAGAAACTGTGTTTTGTCTTTTAAACAACTATGAATGTGTTTTTGGCATCATTTAAAGAGCCGAGTGCACTTGATCCTGTTGCATTGCTGTATCGCTGGTGAAGAGGTGAGAGGTTATCTGGCCAGTAAATAGATCTGCAGGCACATTTTCAAAGTGCACAGTTATAAGAGTAGCTCCTTCAGCTGAGCACTTCATTCCTGTAACACTTCATCCTCCATCTCCATCCACTCATTCTCCTCCAAATCCCGTCAGACAACCCCCCCCCCCCACTCATGGGCCATTATGTGCTCACATTGATTAGTAAAGTATTTGTGATCGATTAGTATGAATTAGTGTTTCATAACCACTGCCCCAAAGCCCATTAATGGGCCATATAGCACCATCTAGTGGGTCTTGATTATTTTTCCAAGTTGGAGTTAATTTTTAGTATTGTATAATATTAATATTACAAGTTTCTTCTAATCTGCAATGGAAATGAGATGTTTTAAACATCATACAAAACATATAAACAACAAATGTGATTTGAAACTGAGTTTGTCAGCATTTGGGTTCAGGGATAAATTCACTTTTTACAATTTTAGTCACATTGAAACATTGTTTGGAATCAGGTGCCTGAGGGCTTTTCTCCCCTTCAATGATTGCCTGTTTTGTAAGAAATCCTTATTTAAAAGTTGGCTCAGCAAGATAGTTCACTAGTCATCTTGGGTGGAAGAAGAAGGAGAAGGGCCATTATTGTCACTGTAAATATATGGCTGCCCAATTTTTTGGTCGTGGGGGGAACCATAATGCCCAGAGGACACCCACTTAGACATAGAGAGACCATACAAGCTCCTTAGAGACAGGACCAGGTGGGAAGCGATCCCAGGACCTTCTTGCTGTGAGGCAACAGTGCAAAACACTAAAAAAAATCCACTGTAAGCCAAAAATTAGCAACAAAATAATGCTGAAACCTAGGTTTTTAAGTTGTCAACACAATAGTGATGTAAAAGTTTGAAAAATAATGTCAGTCTGGTGTAACTTCACCATTATACCAGTTTATATCAATATGGGCAGGTGTGGTGGCCAAGCAGGTTCCTGTGATTATTTCCATTGTGGAAGGTTCCCAGTTTGATGCCACTTCTCCACGTAATGTGGAGTTGCACCAGGAAGGGCAGCCGTCAAATCAGCATGCAAATTCACCTCAAATCTGCTGTTGCGACCCAGAGAGAAGCCATAGAGACAATTATCAGTTTACCTCAATGCTGTGTTCATGTTAGAAAATGTGGATATGTTGTAAGGAATTATAAAATGCACAAACACATAACTGTGAAATCCAGGCTTCAGCAAGTCTTGAATATTCTTCTCTAAAATGTGACCTACATGTCAGAAAAAATTATGTGGATCTCAAAATCATTGAAATATAAATTAATTTCGTCAGGCGTACAGTACATCCGGAAAATATTCACTGCGCTCATTTTTTTCAACATTTAGTTATGCTACAGCCTTATTCCAAAATGTATGAAATTTATTTTTTCCCTCAGAACTCTACTCACAACACCCCATAATGACAACATAAAAAAGCATTGTTTTTCTTTTTTTTTTTGCAAATTTATAAAAAAAAAACTAAAATCACGTGTACATAAGTATTCACCCCTTTGCTAAATACTGTGTTGATTCACCTTTGGCAGCAATTACAGCCTCAAGTCTTGTCATTATGGGGTACTGTGTGGAGAATTTTGAGAAAAAAAATTTATTTCATCCATTTTGGAATAAGGCTGTAACATAACAAAATGTGGAAAGAGTGACATGCTGTGAATACTTTCCAGATGCACTGTTAGTCAGAAAGCAAAACAGTCCAAGGTGCCCTACATTTGTACGCTATAAACCCAAGTAAATAATTACTTCAATTAAGTTAATTTTCTCAAATATGAATTAGAACATTAGCTGACATATTTGATTAGGTAAAATGAACTTGGCTAATTTGTATTTACATCGAGTTAAATATGTTAATAATAAAACATACTATAAAGGTTATGTTGAGAAAGGTTTTGCACCAGAGAGTTTGTGGTTTATGAACAAACTGTTCTACCATCTCAGCCATATGCATCGACCCGGATCACGAGACAATATTGTTTTTCATTTCTGGTTTCCTGAAGCAGACTCAGAGAGTATACACGCTGGAATCAAACAACAAAAGGAACATAGTTTGAGTTGTACACATTTCTGGGAAGCGCACTGCTTTGGGACGATGGTTCAGATTTTAAATCATGTTGTTCTAAAACTAGAAAGTTGTTGGATTAATTCCCCAGTACTCCTTATGCCAAAGTGTCCTTGAAAACGTCAGTAAACCTCAGCATTAACAGTGTCCTCTGTGTTGAATCTGAATCTTTGAAGAGTGTATTTTGTACATGAATTTGTTCAGTTTTTTTACTCGATTACCATAAATAGAAGTTCACAAATTAGTTTATTTAATGTATCTGCAGTCAACAGATATTTGTACACTAACAACAAATATTTAAGCTGTAATAACGTATTTTAAAGTACACCATTTTACTTATAAAATATGTGGAAATCAGTTATCTCATTTTTGTGTTCTGCCAATTTATTCTGGCTTACAGTGCACGTTATTTGATATGAAAGTGGATTGTTGTAATTAAATGTCATGCTGTTATTCAGCCTGTTCTATGCTGTGGAAATGTCTGGATAAAATGGAAATCACTTCTGTGAAGATTTTGGAGCTTCTGCTTCTATCAGACGTTTTCACAGATTCACTCTGCTGAACGTGTTAATCAGCAAATGGAAGAAGACTGCACACTGGCACTGTTTCATGCCACATGGGTGTCTATTCATAGTTTAAATCAGACTGTTTGCGGTCGAGCTGGAAGGACTGAGATGGATCGGCAAACAGCCTGCCTCAAGGCAGGGTCCACTACTCCAAGGATCCACTGGTCGAGGGTCTATTAGTCCTAGGATCCACTGGTCCTAGGGTCCACTAGTCCTAGGATTCACTGGTCCTAGGGTCCACTAGTCCAAGGATCCACTGGTCCTCAAGTCCACTGGTCCTAGGGTCCACTAGTCCTAGGGTTCACTAGTCCTAGGATTCACTGGTCCTAGGGTCCACTAGTCCAAGGATCCAATGGTCCTAGGGTCCACTAGTCCTAGGGTTCACTAGTCCTAGGATTCACTGGTCCTAGGGTCCAATATTCCTAGGATCCCTGGTCCTAACACCTTTATATTATTTGATGCTGTATATTACACCCCCAAACTGATTTTGAAGTTCACAAATAAATGTAATACTTTCAAATAGCAAACAAACCAAATCCAGTTTTGTTCAATTTACAAAAATAAAACATGATTCTGTTGATAAACACCAGTAGTCACCTTTAATTGCACTGTTAACTACAAATCTGTTGAATTGATATTCAACAAATAATGGGAATCCACCATAATTAGATGTTGTTTTTTAATTGGCACACTTTTGTAACATTACTTAACCTACTTTAGTGCAACATATAGCCTACCATAAATGGAAAACAACTTCAACATGCTCCCCTTAATACTAGGACAAGGACTAGTGGATCCTAGGAGTGGGACGTTCCCTGGCGGATTGCTTGCCACCACTACACTTAACATACTGTATCAGGAGGGATTTTCGCTAGATTCTGTTTCTTCGTCACATTAAACTTTAGTTGCAAGTCGATGGTGCAACCAATGGGTTGTCTAATTTTTCAGTGAGTAAATTCCTTGAGCTATACCTAAATAATTGGCATAGCAGGTGTGCCTCTGGTGCCTGTTTTGTTTTATTTCTCATAACAGACATGGAGTTTGTCTATATAATGAAGCACACAAGATCCAAAATTGGTTTTAGGGGGTGCGGGGGGAGTTGTTCACAGAGGCATTGTTTGTTCTTTACACCTGCTGCCTGTCAAATGATTGTGTCCCAAATCTGAAAATCTCAAAACCTTGGAGATCAGTGCACACCAGAGAAGACAACGGTGATGAAGATGGGGAGGAACCCCTTCCCATGATAGACAGACAGAGCAAGATGTACAACACAGAGAGGGAGTTAACTACCATGACAACCAGTGATGGCATCAACAGGGCTCTGTTTTCTATTGGGGGGTTCATAAGTATCAATGGCAGTCTCAGTGAAATATCTTGAAATATCTCTTAAACTGTTTTGAAAGCTACAGTAGGGATAACTAGTTGTAATGTCAACTACAACTAGCTGGTACTTGACTAGTCAACTATTTTTCTACAAGTCGGTGAGTCAGCTTGTAGGTTTTCTGGAAACAGGTGTGAAGCTCAAACTGGGTGTTTTCCAAATGTCGTCGTCTTGGCAGTGCCTTTTTTCCTCTAGTTGTCGTCGAGTCCATAGCAGTTGGCAGCCACTGCTAACAAGTCTGGACTCCTTAAAGCACTCAAAGCAACCACAGTGCTAGTTATTGGTAAATGGAATACGTCTATATTGCACTTTTATCCTCAGAGTGCTTTATAGTGATACCTCACATTCACATAGATGCTATTGTTTTGGATGAAGGAGCTTGCTCGAGGCCCAGTAGTGATATTCAGGTCAGGTTTTCTGTCACACCCCCTTAAACCATATATGCACTCTGTCCAAAGTGCACACCTTGTCCTGAAAAGTATGTTTCTTGTCTTTTAGAAGCTTAACTACAGAATCTTGACCTGATGTGGAACTTCTTTTGTGCTCACTCAGAGGCTTGTGGAGCAGTACAGTGCATCCGGAAAGTATTCACAATACGTCACTTTTTCCACATTTTGTTATGCTACAGCCTTATTCCAAAATGTAGTAATCTAATGTTTTCCCCTCAAAATTCTACTCACAACACCCCATAATGACAAAATAACAAACATTTAGTAATTTATTTATTTTTGTAAATTTATTAAAAAAACAAAGAAAAAAGAAATCATATGTACATAAGTATTCACACCCTTTGCTCAATACTTTGTTGATGCACCTTTGGCAGCAATTACAGCCTCAAATCTTCTTGAATATGATGCCACAAGCTTGGTGCACCTATCTTTTTGCTCATGCCTCTTTGCAGCACCTCTCAAGCTCCATCAGGTTGGATGAGGAGCGTTGGTACACAGACATCCTGAGATCTCTCCAGAGATGTTCAATCAGATTCAGGTCTGGGCTCTGACTGGGCCACTCAAGGACATTTGCAGTTGTCCTGAAGCCTCCCCTTTTGATACCTTGGCTGTGTGCTTAGAGTCATTGTCCTGCTGAAAGATGAACCGTCACCCCAGTCTGAGGTCAAGAGCCCTCTGGAGCAGGTTTTCATCCAGGATGTCTCTGTACATTGCTGCATTTATCTTTCCTTCAATCCTGACTAGTCTCCCAGTTCCTGCCACTGAAAAACATCCCCACAGCATGATGCTGCCACCACATGCTTCACTATAGGGATGGTGCCTGGTTTCCTCCAAACATGACGCCTTGCATTCACACCAAAGAGTTTAATCTTCATCTCATCAGACCAGAGAATTTTGTTTCTCATGGTCTGAGAGTCCTGCAGGTGCCTTTTGGCAAACTCCAGGTGGGTTGTCATGTGCCTTTTACTAAGGAGTGGTATCCGTCTGGACTCTCTACCATACAGGCCTGATTGGTGGATTGCTGTAGAGATGGTTGTCCTTCTGGAAGGTTTTCCTTTCTACACAGAGGAATGCTGGCACTCTGACAGAGTGACCATCAGGTTCTTGGTCACTTCCACAACTAAGGTCTTTCACCCCAATTACTCAGTTTAAACGGGCGGCCAGCTATAGATAGAGTCCTGGTGGATCCAAACTTCTTCCATTTACGGATGATGGAGACCACTGTGCTCAGTGTGACCATCAAAGCAACAGAAATCTTTCTGTACTCTTCCGTAGATTTGTGCCTGGAGACAATCCTGTCTGAGGTCTACAGACAATACCTTTGACTTCATGCTTGGTTTGTACTCTGACATGCACTGTCAACTGTGGGACCTCATATGTAGACAGGTGTGTGTCTTTCCAAATCATGTCCAATCACTTTACCCCAGGTGGACTCCAATTAAACTGTAGAAACATCTCAAGGAGGATCAGTGGAAACAGGATGCGCCTGAGCTCACGTTTGAGGTTCATGGTAAAGGCTGTTAATACTTATGTACATGTGAGTTCTTTTTTTTTTTTTTTTGATAAATTTGCAAAATCAAAATAAAAATAAAAACTTTTTTCACATTGTCATTATGGGGTATTGTGTTTAGAATTTTGAGTAAGAAATTAATTTCATCCTTTTTGGAATAAGGCCGTAACATAACAAAAAGTGGAAACAGTGAAACGCTGTGAAAACTTTCCAGATGCACCGTCCCCTTAGTTTGTCCGATATAGATTTCAGAATCATCCTCACTGCACATTACAGATTAAATAACACTTCCTCTGATGTGAAATCAAATCAGATTCTGTCTTTTGAGGAAAACAGATGCAGTGAGAATAAAGAATTCTTGGTGCAACTTAATAATGTGCTTTGATTGGCTACACTTGAATTAAGTTCAACCAAATTAATATATTAATATTTATGGAAACAGATGTGGTCAATTTGCACAAACTTAATTTATCTGAGAGGAACAAACTTAAGGCAGCACAGTGACCTCGGTCACACTATCGTAAAACAGGAAGGCAAACTCCTTGAGACTGAGTGCGCTTACTCTCTGACAAATTGGTGAAGGTTGCAGACGATCAACATCTAATTTATAAAGACAGACAAATGTTAAAATAATACTTTTGGGCAAAGAATCTTTCTCAAAACTCTTTTGTCACTAAACTAAATCATTGTCTCAAAACACTAAATGCAACAAATGCTGGTGTTTGATGTACAGAATGAGTGACAAACACAGCTGCGGTGACATCAACAACTGCATTCACAGAGTGGAACATGCACATCTTATATTAATGACACAGAGCCATTCAAATGAATACTTTACGACTCAATAATGCCAAATTATATGGTCCTGTGTGGCACTGGCATTTGATCAATCAATCAGTTTTATTTATATAGCGCCAAATCACAACAAACAGTTGCCCCAAGGCGCTTTATATTGTAAGGCAAGGCCATACAATAATTACGGAAAAACCCCAACGGTCAAAATGACCCCCTGTGAGCAAGCACTTGGCGACAGTGGAAAGGAAACACTCCCTTTTAACAGGAAGAAACCTCCAGCAGAACCAGGCTCAGGGAGGGGCAGTCTTCTGCTGGGACTGGTTGGGGCTGAGGGAGAGAACCAGGAAAAAGACATGCTGTGGAGGGGAGCAGAGATCAATCACTAATGATTAAATGCAGAGTGGTGCATACAGAGCAAAAAGAGAAAGAAACACTCAGTGCATCAAGGGAACCCCCCAGCAGTCTACGTCTATAGCAGCATAACTAAGGGATGGTTCATGGTCACCTGATCCAGCCCTAACTATAAGCTTAAGCAAAAAGGAAAGTTTTAAGCCTAATCTTAGGTAGCTACTCTGCACTGTGTTGGTATATGGCATTAGAGAACATAAAGAAGGAATCATATCCTTAAACCTAGTTACAGCGCTTTCTGAAAGACTTCTAGTGTAATGAAACTTATTCCCCACTGCTGGGTAGTCCATCAGGGTAAATGTAAATGTTATTAAGAAATTATCAGACAGAAGGGAGTTTTCAGGGAATACTGTTAAGTCTTCAATTTCCATACCATAAGTCAGAACAAGATCTAAGATATGATTAAAGTGGCGGGTGGACTCATTTACATTTTGAGCAAAGCCAATTGAGTCTAATAATAGATTAAATGCAGTGTTGAGGCTGTCTGTGTGGATGTTAAAATCGACCGCTATAATTATCTTATCTGAGCTAAGCACTAAGTCAGACAAAAGGTCTGAAAATTCACAGAGAAACTCACAGTAACGACCAGGTGGACGATAGATATAACAAATAAAACTGGTTTTTGGGACTTCCAATTTGGATGGACAAGACTAAGAGTCAAGCTTTCAAATGAATTAAAGCTCTGTCTGGGTTTTTGATTAATTAATAAGCTGGAATGGAAGATTGCTGCTAATCCTCCGCCCCGGCCCGTGCTACGAGCATTCTGACAGTTAGTGACTCGGGGGTGTTGACTCATTTAAACTAACATATTCATCCTGCTGTAACCAGGTTTCTGTAAGGCAGAATAAATCAATATGTTGATCAATTATTATATAATTTACTAACAGGGACTTAGAAGAGAGAGACCTAATGTTTAATAGACCACATTTAACTGTTTTAGTCTGTGGTGCAGTTGAAGGTGCTATATTATTTTTTCTTTTTGAATTTTTATGCTTAAATAGATTTTTACTGGTTATTGGTGGTCTGGGAGCAGGCACCGTCTCTACAGGGATGGGGTAATGAGGGGATGGCAGGGGGAGAGAAGTTGCAGAGAGGTGTGTAAGACTACAACACTGCTTCCTGGTCCCGACCCTGGATAGTCACGGTTTGGAGGATTTAAGAAAACTGGCCAGATTTCTAGAAATGAGAGCTGCTCCATCCAAAGTGGGATGGATGCCGTCTCTCCTAACAAGACCAGGTTTTCTCCAGAAGCTTTGCCAATTATCTATGAAGCCCACCTCATTTTTTGGACACCACTCAGACAGCCAGCAATTCAAGAAGATGCGGCTAAACATGTCACTCCCGGTCCGATTGGGGAGGGGCCCAGAGAAAACTACAGAGTCCTACATTGTTTTTGCAAAGTTACAAAGCTACCTTGGTCCGCACCGACTACAGGGGCCTGGCTAGCTGTAGAATTTTCCACGGTGTGGAGCCGAGTCTCCAATTCGCCCAGCCTGGCCTCCAAAGCTACGAATAAGCTACACTTATTACAAGTACCATTACTGCTAAAGGAGGCCGAGGAATAACTAAACATTTCACACCGAGAGCAGAAAAGTGCAGGAGAGACAGGAGAAGCCGCCATGCTAAACTTGCTAAGAGCTAGTAGCTGCGCTAAGCTAGCGGATTCCTAAAAACACACAAAGTGAATAATGTGTAAATAATTTAGAGGTGATTCAGCAGAGGGAGTGCTTTAGTTAAGGCACGTGAAGATTACACTGTGAAACAAATCGTTATATAGTTAACTATATCAATCTAACTGCACAGATTAAACAGCTAACAGATACAGCAAAACACCGCTGTGCTCCAGAACAGGAAGTGATACAATACCGCAGTGAGAGCCAACCACCAGTAGAGGCAAGCAAGAGCTTTGATCAATGTAATCACTTTAACATGGGTCCCATGGGTCCTTGAAATCCTTGAAAGTTTGTGAATTTGACAAAAGAAATCAACACTCTTGAAAGTTTTTGAAAATATACAAGGTCATTAAAAGTGCTTGAGTTTATATAATTCATTTCATTTCATTTATATAGCACCAAATCACAGCAAAGCTGCCTCAAGGAGCTTCACACAAGTAAGCCGTAGTGGATTCGGACATCACTACGGTTTTGTTGCTGTTAGATCTCAGTTCTGCATTTGATACAGTAGATCCATATTCTACTTGATAGGCTGGAAAATCATTTTGGGATTACTGTTAGTGCCCTTGCATGGCTGAGGTCATACTTGACCAGTCGTTCTCACTGTGTTTTGTACAGTAACACTACCTCTAACCTTAGTGACATGAATTTTGGGGTTCCACGGGGTCTGTCTTGGCCCCCTGCTTTTCTCCCTTTATATAGCACCCCTTGGGCACATATTGCAGCGTTTTGGGATTACCTTTCACTGCTATGCAGATGATACTCAGTTATATATGCCGATAACTGCTGGTAATCTCATTCACATAAAATCCTTAGAAGATTGCCTTGCAGCAGTGAGAAGTTGGATGTCTAGAAACTTCCTACTTTTAAACTCTGATAAGACTGAAATGATGGTTCTTCGTCCAGTGAGACATCGGCATCAATTTGACCAGTTAACGCTCAGCCTCGGCTCATGTGTCATACATCACACTGACAAAGTGAGGAACCTTGGGGTCATTTTTGATCCTTCGTTGTCCTTTGACCTCCACATTAAAAATATTCCGAGGACTGCTTTCTTCCACCTGCGAAATATAGTGAATATTCATCCCATCCTGTCTATGGCTGATGCTGAGACCCTGATCCATGCATTTATCTCTTCTAGACTGGACTACTGCAATGTTCTATTTTCTGGTTTACCTCAGTCTAGCATTAGGGCTCTCCAATTGGTTCAAAATGCTGCAGCCAGACTTCTGACATGAAGCAGAAAGTTCGACCACATTACACCCATTTTGGTGTCTCTTCACTGGCTTCCTGTCCCAGTGAGATCAGATTTTAAAGTTCTGCTACTAACCTATAAAATTATTCATGGACTGGCACCTCCCTACCTAGCTGACCTAGTTAAACCTTACGTACCGGCCCGGCTTTACGTTCTCAGGGTGCAGGACTACTTTGTGTCCCTAAGGTGAATAAGAAGTCTGCGGGTCACAGAGCTTTCTCTTATCGTGCCCCTGTTCTGTGGAATGATCTCCCTGTGTCAATAAAACAGTCAGATTCTGTGGAGATTTTCAAGTCCAGACTTAAGACGCACTTATTTTCCTTTTCATATGGCTAGCATACTGGTACAGTTTTATTTTATGCTTTTTACTCTTTTAATTCATTTTATTAGTAACTGGAGCAGGCCACGGCCTCAGCTTTACCTAAATTCTAGGTCTTTAGTGAAGTTTAGGGCTAGCGGCTGGCGATCACCTTAGTATTTCTCTGTTTTCTTGTTGATTAATGCTGGCAAATTATACAGTATTTTTTGTTTTTCTGATTCCTGATTCTGTTTTTTCTCTGTTTAAGGTGCAGCTCCATCCAGAGATGGGAGTTGTATTCATGTTGGTGATCCTCCTGTCCTGTGCGCCAATAGCATTTCTTGTATATTCGTCCGTGAATTCTTCTGTGAATTGTTCTGTAATTTATGTTTGTAGCTTGGCCCAAGCAGAGGGTCACCCCTTTGAGTCTGGGTCTGCTTGAGGTTTCTTCCTCAGAGGGAGTTTTTCCTTACCACTGTTGCTCTGGGGATTGGTTAGCTTTGACCTTACCTGTGTGAAGCACTTTGAGGCAACTCTGTTGTGATTTGGCGCTATATAAATGAAAAAATAAAATAAAAAATAAATAAGGTCTAACCTTACCAACACCTAGAGCAAGCACACAGGTGACAATGGTAAGGAAAAACTCCCTCTGATGATTCTGAGGAAGAAACCTCAAGCAGACCAGACTCAAAGGGTTGACCCACTGCTTAGGTCATACTAATGAAAACATTTTTAACAATACAGAGGAACATCAATTTTTTTGAGAGTTAGTAACTCCATGCAGACGTCCAGTTGTTTAGAGAGGGGCGGTGGGGGGATGGGTCTTCAAATCTAGTCTTCGAGCATAGTCCATTTTGCAACTGCCGTAGTCAACCTTTGTGTTCTATTTTGTTTTATTTAATATTTGTGCTCTACAGAGTTTATCTCTGTTTTTCTGCATATGCCTTCCAACGTTGATGTGTCCTTGTTTATTATGCTACCACGCCGCAATGTTATATACCGCCGCAATGACTCCATGCAGAACTATAATTCGCGAGTCATACTGGTGTGATGGTCGCAACACAACTTGAGCAACATGTCAATCACGGCCATGTAAGAATTGAATTGAGGGCAGCGATCATATTCAAGTCCAGAAATTGACATTTTGACTTCATGCCGGCAACATTAAATAATTAACACCTTTTACTAGACTTACTACGACTGCGAAGGAATTCACATGTGTAAAAAGTATTAATTAATTTTCTATACCAGCTTACTTCAATCAAGGGTGATGGGGCGGGGGGGGGGGGGTTTGCTGGAGCCTATCCCAACACTCATAGGGCAAGAGGCAGGGTAAACCCTGGACAGGGAACCAGTCTATCATAGGGTCACTTACAGACAAATGCATTCATGCATTCACACAGCAATAGTCAATTTAAAATTTACATTTCACATTAGCCTGCATGTCTTTGAAAGCGTTCACGCCAAGGAGTTTGAGCCCAAGATATTTCATGTTTCATTTGTTAATATACATCCATTCCTGCATTTAACACCCACAATACATTCCAAAAATATTGAAACAGGGTAAGTTAGTTCCTAAATATGAGGATAAGGATTAAATCATCAATTTTTCAGCCAGACTTCTTGAGACAAGTCAGAGAATGAACACATGAGCATTTCCAAGTCAGTCTCACGCTTCATTTACATCAATCATTAAGAAATACAGACAGTATGGTGCTGCTGAGTAAATCAGTGTCAAGTAGACAGCTCTCAAAAACTGAGCCATGCTGGAAGGAGACTAGTGAGGGAAGCCACCAAGACACTCAAACTGTCTGCGAGGAAACAGAAGTCAAAGCAGATGTAAGGATCACTGTGTTTGTCAGCGGTTTTGAGGCTTTTCAAATATGTCGTAGTTCTGTTGCTCTTCTCATCCCATAACGTTTCGCTGTGATGTGTTAAGGAAAGCAAGAGACCATCATCTCTCATGTCCCTGTAACGCAACACTGTTGAGAAATATTCACAAATTCAAGCCTCTCACTTCAGGTGTTGTTCCTGAGCTTCCATTAATTCTGCAGGTCTCGCTATAAAATTTGTAGAAGTAGCTAACATGCTGTTCCTGCCATCTCAAACCGTCACCACAATCGTCCTTTAAATGGGGGAATTGGACTGTGAAAGTCCTTGATCTTCAGATAGCTGATGTGTGACCACATATTAGTGTTTAATAGTAATCATAGGTGACTCTTTAAGAAAGTCCTCAAAACAGACATTACAAATGTCCCATATACATAAGCATCAGTCCCACATTTTGACCTTTGCTTGTGATTTTGTTTTTTTCACAGATTTTTCTCATAATTAAATCGCTTTATTCTTTTCCCATCCTCCATCATTCTACCAATGTTTGGCCGAGTTACAGGTTTATTAAAATTGTTTTTTGTTCACACATGGACAGTAGGACAGACACACAAGACAAAATAACTAACACGTTGCCCGTGGGGACCCACGGGCTCTGGATTGGGTAGTGTTTAAAAAATAGGTAGCTGACATTTTTCAGGGGGGTAATAAATTATGCAAAGCTCCTATAATGATTTAGAATGGCGTGCGACCCCAGAATGTAATTATCAATGTCCATCATTCACTGTTGTTAGCTAATATCTGTAATTTCTCCAAAACTATTAGTTATATTAACTATTAACTTATATTAAGTTATATTAAGCATACCAAATGGCAAATGTCAGCTCTCCCCGGTTTGTCCGTGATCGAAGCCATGTATATATATATATATATATATATATATATATTATACTATATATATATGGACTGAGCAGTGGGGGTCGGTGGTTGTAATGAAGTTCACTGTGGGCTTTCTTTTCTTTATTGTGGTTGTGCACAAACATCAGGCAGAACTTGTGACATGTCACTCAATGAAAGGTCTGATATTGTTTTAGATTAGGAGATGTTGCAGCGTCTCCAGACACCAGCAGATGAGCTCACAGGAATAATGCCAGCCTGCAGAAATCAAGTTTTACTTTGGCCGACTTTTCAGGGTTGATTTTGCAATCTGGCATCAATTGTTATTGAGTAGAGCTCGGACAGGGCCATGCTGTGGATTTGGTACAACACAACAGCTTTTGTTTTTATATATGTCATTTGCAAAAAGTGAGCAGCTGCTGGACAAAACAGCAATAAGAAGAAAACCAAGCAATCAGGCAACACGCTTGCATTTCGAGCACATATTTTAAAAAGTTGAATTGCTTGGTTCTTCCAGGAAACTACTAGAGATGCACAACCCAATGTGTTTCTTGAGGGTTTCGTGACGTATGTGCACGAGGGAAAAAAACACACAAAACATGGACGGATAGAAAAAATACTTTGAAGGATTTTGATTTTTTTTTTTTTATCATTATTTTGATAGATGAAAGTTTCACAGGTAAAAGACAACAAAACAAAAACCACAGAAAAAGTATATATATTAAAAAAAATAACCCAATCCCACCCAGCCATAAGAGCAAACACTAGTAGATGCATCGATCCCTGTGTCTTTCTCCTGATTGGCTCCCTTGTGTGCTCCTGGCCAGGGCTGAACAAGGAGCTCCTTTCAGTGTTGCCTGGATCAAGCCGTGGTTGTGACTGGCTGGGCACCCCTGAGGTGGTAGTAGCCAGGAGGGGAGGAGGAGGGGCTTCAAAAGCAAGGAGGTGAGGCAGAGAAGTCAAAACGTGATGAGTGAAGGGGAGCTGCCTATTGTTGCATTTGAAGGAAAAATAGCAGGGCGGGGGGAACTGCCGGGCACCAGCAGGAATCGCTGATGGCTCCTGCAACCAACAAGTCTGGGATCTGCAGAGAAGAAGAGAAGGGAAGAAAGACGGCAACGTTTGGCTTTTTGATATAGGTGCCGAAAAATTAATATGCATTTGCTTTAAGGCTCGCTTGCATCGGTGCGTTCTTGCTGATGCACGCTAAAACAAAAAAACAAGCAAAACAACATGCAGAGTCCAGGTGAATGCAAAGTGCTGAAGGACATGACTGCAGAGGAAACACAACAGATGCCCTCAGGCTGTGAGCTCCCCTCAACACGGCAGTCACGGTTCCATCAAGCCTGATGTCTCCCGCTTTTACCAAAACACGCAACAGCAGTGCAGTTTTGTAAAAGCATCCTGTAACCCCAACTTTGCAGAGGAAGGCTGAGCTCCTCTGGGTTTTACAATACACCCTTGTACCAAAGTAGCACCACAATGTAGTCACCACAATATATGGATTATCTGATATAGAAGCAGGAATAATGGTTGAAATAGGTATTGAAAGAATCTGGAGTGGTGTTCGCAGTTCGTGTTATTGATTTGTACAACGGATGAACAGTTTTGGCACCAATTCTATCTGTTGTTTAATTTTGGTTTTAACAAACACAGTGTCTCCAGTTTTCAGAAGCAGACAAACTACATTTGAGTTTTAACAACAGCATTTGTATTTTCGACAGGATCCTGATCCATTCCTAACTTGTTCCTGGACTAAGCAGCCAACAGATTGCAGCATATGTGGATAAAAAACATTGCATCTGGTGCATCAAAACTTTTTTGCACAAATTGCTCTAGCATTTGTCTTCATTATATTATGTTCTTTTAAATAGCTGGGTCGTGGTCCAGAAACGAGCAGAGTTCATACAAATGGCGTCGAGGAGTAAAACAGGCTGAGTTCAGGGTAACGGTAAGGCGGAGGTCGGAGTACACAAGCAAGGTCAAAAAACACAAGAGAGCAAACAGGACAAGAACTAGAGGCGAGAGAGTGAATGAAGTCAACAATCAGGCAGTGAGCTGTGGAACTGTGAGGGCTTAAATAAGGAGCAGACTAGTTAGGGTGTAATGTGGTGCAGGTGTGTGGATGGTTCTGGAAATAGGTGTGGTTTAGTGAATCAAAGAAGAGGGGAGAAAGGCAAGAGAGTGTGGGAGTGAAAAACAAAGCAGTACAAAGCAAGAGAAGTAAGTGACAGAAAAACAAAAGTAAGTGAGCAAAACAAAAGGGGCAAAACTAAGAAATAATGTGACTAGTCTAAAAAGGGGAAAAGAAACAGGAAACCTAATAATAAACCAAAACTAGAACAGAACCGATACTGGCTGAGACAAAAGTGAATACAATAAATCAATCAATCAATCAATCAATTTTTTTATATAGCGCCAAATCACAACAACAGTTGCCCCAATGATGATAAATGATGATGGCAAAACAAACTATTGGTTAAACAGAAGATAAACAAAACTGGTGACTACAGAATAATGCAGTAAATTAAACAAGATAACTGATAAACAGAAACGGCAGTAAATAACAAACGGAACATAATCTGATAAGAAACACGGAAAATAAATAATAACCAAAACATGTGACTAAAGCATAATACAATAAATGTGATAAACAGAACTAAACTAAGACGAAAGTAACTTAAGGGACCAAGAGTGAAAGAATAAAATAACCAACTACAGAATAAATGATAACCAAAGAATGAACTAGTGATGAAAGTGTAACACAAAGAAAAGCAATAAACAGAACCAACCTGAGATTTACATCACAAAGTAACAACCGATGAAAAGTATAACCTGGAAACCACTGAGGAAATTAAGTCAAGAATCCAGACCTAAACCCTGAGCCAGAGCCGAGCGTGACAGCAAACAACTACAGCCACTCCAGACTTCACTATGTTCACAGTGAAACAACCAACAGAATTCTTAAAGTACTCCAAAATAGTCGCCTTTTCAAGACGTTATCTCCTTTGACGTAAAGGCTTTGTTTCTACTCATTTTGTTTTGCGTGGTTGGAGGTGATCACTGTGCCTGAAATAATTCAAGTTTGTACATTTGTCTTAAAATATTACCACTGATGGCATACCATTTCACATTTGTCTTCCTGTGATAGCACTGTCACTAGGGAGAAATAAACACTTGTAAAACTGAAAATGCTGTTTTTGGAACCTCTGGAGTGATTTACAAAACATTATATATATATTGAGACAGAATTACCATCGACACACACAAGAATACGAGGTCTGTCCGTTAAAGTATAGGTCCTTTTTATTTTTTTCAGAAATTAACTATATGGATTCATTCATATGTTTTTACTTCAGACATGCTTGAAACCCTCGGCGCATGCGTGAGTTTTTCCACGCCTGTCGGTGACGTCATTCGCCTGTGAGCACTCCTTGTGGGAGGAGTCGTCCAGCCCCTCGGCGGAATTCCTTTGTCTGAGAAGTTGCTGAGAGGACTGGCGCTTTGTTTGATCAAAATTTTTTCTAAACCTGTGAGACACATCGAAGTGGACCTGGTTCGAAAACAATTAAGCTGGTCTTCAGTGAAAATTGTTAACAGCTGATGAGAGATTTTGAGGTGATTCTGTCGCTTTAAGGATTTTTTCACGGTGCGAGACGTCGCGCAGCGCTCTCAGGCGGCGTCATCAGCCTGTTTCAATCTTAAAACCTCACATTCAGGCTCTGTTGATTCAGGACGTCGTGAGAGAACAGGAGAAGTTTCAGAAGAAGTCGGTTTCAGCATTTTATCTGGATATTCCACTGTTAAAGGGATTTTTTTAATGAAGACGTGCGGGCGGATTGCAGCGTCGGCTCGCAGCCGCCGCGACGCTCCGCCACAGGAAAAACACCTCTGTTGGAAGCCTGAGGACAAGTGGGAACATCTCCAGCTGATAAACAATTTCTCATATACTCACTCCACTGAAAGCCATCAAAAGCCAACTGGATTTTAACAAATGGTTATCAACACGGAGGTGTTTTCCTGTGCCGCCGCGTCGGCTGCGTCCCGAGTAAATGTGGGGAATTTATTGACATATGAAAATGGCTTAAGGAATGACACCAGCAATATCAATAGCAATTTAAAAAAATGGTAGTAATAATAATAATAGAAATAAAAAAAATCAAAAAAATTTTTTTTTTTGATTGACAATAATTATTGTCATTATTACTGTCTATTATGGTGGGAATTGTTTTTTATCATCATTATTATTATTATTATAGATACTCATCACTAATATATGATATCAATTACATAGTAATAAAAAGGAATATTGGTCACACTCGGTAGTCGTAATAACGTATGGGTATTTGGGGGTGGATTAAATAAGTTCGTCTTCATCCCACGCCTTTTTCGGGTTAAGTGCGCGGGTATGTAGCGTGTATGTTTGTATCTCCTGTTCTTTTCAACCCAAATGGGGTAAATGTAGATGTCAAAGAAATGCTTATTTTGTAAACCTCAAAATAAATGATCAATCAGTCAATATGTATGTCTATGTACGTGTTATTGTGTGTGTATATATGTATATGCATATATGTAGTATGTATGTGTATATATGTATACATGTGTGTGTGTGGTATGTATGTATTATGTGTGCGTGTATTATATGTGTATGTGTAGGGGTATGTATATGTATGTGTAGGTATAAATTGTATGTATGTGTACTATATATGTAGTGTACTATTTATTTATGTGTTAGTGGGTATGTATATAGGTATATATGTGAGTGTGTATATGTGTGTGTATAAGTGTATATATGTATATAATGTGTGTGTGTGTATGTACGTATACAGGTATATATGCACGGCCCAAGCAGAGAGTCACCCCCTAGAGCCTGGTCTGCTTGAGGTTTCTTCCTAAGAGGGAGTTTTTCCTCACCACAGTTGCCTAGTGCTTGCTCTGGGGGTCGGCCAGGGTTAATATGGAGTGACTTGGCCAAAGTTTGCTGTGATTGGCGCTTTATACATAACATACTTATACTGAATTGAAATGTAATTGAATTTTGAAGTGTATGTCTGTGTTGATATGTAGTGTGTTGTGATTTGTGTATATGTTGTTATGACTGTTATAATTGTTGGACTCATTCTAGCAGGGGTGGGCGTGATAAGCTTTGCTTCTGCCCACAACCCTTTCGACTCACAGGCTTGTTTATATAACATTCATATTATTGGATGTTTCTGTTCTTCGGATTTTGTGTGTGTGCCGAATAATCCATTCATTCATTCATTCATTTAGCGGACGTTAGCATGCATGCTAACATTCGCTAACTCAAAGCTAACTTCCGTGCTTGTCAGTCAAAAACTCAGTGTTACCAGCTCAGGCTCAGGTTTCTCTGTTTAAAAAGAGGGATTATTGACCATTGGGGGAGGTCTGTTCTGGTTTTATTTGTGTTATTTCAGTTTTGTCTGCAGCTGCTGCAATGCTCCCCACCAAACAGTTGGTGGCGGTAGTGCACTGAGTCGGGTTATGAGCTGCGGACTGAATGGAGTAAAGGAAGGTGTGTGAGCAGCTGCAAGCGTGAAATATTAGAGAGCTCAGCTCTGTAAAAAGAGAAATAAATTTGTGGTCAGAGTTAATTCACCTGCTCAGCCTCTGTACCACGGGCTAAGGCGCCACTGTGCAGGGCAAGGAATTATATCATGTACACGCAGACGCATGCACTCCTGCAGTATGCTGTTAAAATATAATGATTATGATTGATTGATTGATAGAGGAGCTTTATTGAACATGTGCAAAATGGAGGTAAGACAATAGTATCTTAATAATTAATTAAACAACTGAAGAATTATAACAAAGATAATGCTCATATGGCCGAGGGTATTTTCGCATTGCGTTATATTTGCCAACCCTGTGACAGCTGTCACTTTTTAGTCTCCTCATTTTGTCTATAAATTAATTATTTAAAGAAGGATTCATTGTAAGACAGAAACTGTCAAGGTTTCAGAATCAGAGGCTTGATTTCTGTCAAGGTTTTAATATGATTAGATTTGTAAAATGGTGCACTTGTCCTTTAAGGTTGCATCAACAGAATATGAAGTACTGGCTGTCTGATGACACTGGATACTGTCGGTATTGTAATTTTGCGAATACGTTGAATCGTGCTAAATCCTTTCCCCCTTGGGCTGATCTCTATTGTTTTGTTCTCATGCTATCTTTTTCCTTGACTGAGCAGCAGGGAAGTTGTTTTAGTCAATGTCTCCCAGTCTGCAGAATCACACGACGCGCTCCTCGACTGGATGGTGCAGCCCACGGTGAGATCATTTATTCAAGTATCATAATGAATGTGTTGCTGTGCCGTGTTATACCCGAGTGCACTCCCTTTGTGTGCAGGGCTTACAGCGAGCCCCTCGTGGCTTCACTCGATCTTGACTCCACTCCCTCCAGGCTTGAGTGTGAGGGAGGGGAGTGACCTTTCCACCTTGACCAGGACTGCGGTACCACAACATGAGTGTCCAAAACGCTTCACTGAAAACTTTTCACTTCACTGAACAATTTGCATTTTGCAATATATATATATAGTAGTACAAAGCAAGAGAAGTAAGTGTGTGTGTGTGTATATATATATATATATATATATATATATATATATATATATATATATATATATATATATTATATATATTAATATATTATATATATACATATATATATATATGGGTGATAGATGCAGTCATATCTATAGATAGATAGATAGATAGATAGATAGATAGATAGATAGATAGATAGATAGATAGATAGATATGGACAGCACGGTGGCATGGTGGTTAGCACTGTTGCCTCACAGTGAGAAGGCCGTGGGTTCAATTTCCACCTGTTGCCTTTCTGTGTGGAGTCTGCATGTTCAACCCGTGTTTGCGTGGGTTCCCTCCAGGTGCTCCAGCTTCCTCGCACATTCAAAGACATGCAGGTTAGGTGAATTGGAAACTTTTAAAAGTTGTCCGTAGGTGGTGGGTGTGAATGTGTTGTTTGTCTATATGTGGCCCTGCGACAGACTGGTGTCCTGTCCAGGGTGTATCCTGCCTATATATATATAAAATATGAGAATATATATACTCACCCCTGACATCGGGGTGAATGTGAGGCATTATTGTAAAGTGCTTTGAGTGTCTGATGCAGATGGAAAAGCACGTGCCACGCTTTTCCATCTGCATCAGATGCTCAAAGCGCTTTACAATAATGCCTCACATCCACCTCAATGTCAGGGGTGAATATATATTCTTATATTTTATATATGTATATATAACTACAGATTAGGGATGTACAATTATTTTTGGAAAATTTCAGCCGTGGTTGATAACGGTTTTAAAAAGTTCATTATCAGTTTTTTGCAGTTATGAAAATGTGCGGCGATAAAACTGTCTGATAATATTTCAGCGTGTGTGATTCTCCTTAAGACTGAATGAGGACGTCGGCAGCTTGTCATCATTTTCAAGACGCATAACTGACAAACCGCATCCTGATTCACAGCAGAAGCGAAATGCATCAGGGGAAATGTGGTTTATTTTTCCGGGAGGGGTAATGTGGTTGGCACGATGTAAGAGTGTTTTTTGAGTTTCGTTTCAAACTGAGGCCAACGACGAATTCAGTGAGGGGAGCCGATTAAAGCGACGGCTCACGATGGATTTAAGCGTTCACGTCTTGCGACAATGCCATCTTTTTAGAACCCGCTCACGTCACATAACGTAATGCTAATGGACTAACATTAGGGTTCGTGTGTGCGTGTGTGTGTGTGTGTGTGTGTGTGTGTGTGTGTGTGTGTATACGCTCATCCACACAGCACTGCCTGTGATGTGAGATGTCGCAAAATGTATTTGATTGCAATAAAAAGGAAAGGTGTCAATTTGTGTTTTGGAAAAACCTACATTTGGCACAGGTTTTATGCCAGATTCTCATTCTGACGTAACTCTGCATTATATGGAGAACAGGCACAGGTGGTCTCGAACTGGGAATTTCTGATTGCGATGCAAGCGCACTAACCGCTTGGCCACCAGTTTGCCCAAAAATTAACAAATGCATGTTGTCAATATTTGGTGACATTTGGAAGATGAATCAACTTCTTTTTTTCTTCTGTTACCTGAGTTCTCTTGTGTTTTATCTTCTGACCCAGGCCAATTCCCAAGGTGGATTCCATCATCTGCCGAAGATAAGAACCTGTCAAAGACTCCGTTGGAGTCCGGAGCAGCAGGTGCTCTGCATCCTGGTCTTACTTGGAGCATCACACGGCTGCACCACACTGAGGAATATGAGCTCTGCAGGGTTCTAGCTTCTGCCGAACAGACACCGTCCCCAGAGCGAAGAAGAAGAAAGGCGGTGACGGGGGTGACAAATTCAAACTACATTTTTCACATAACACAAATATTTTGGTGACCTGTGATGAATACATTACTGTGGAAAATGAAGCCAAGATCATTACAAAGCGTCATTATGGGCGTCAGAAACATTGATTCATACACTTTTCTTTAATGTTCATCTGACTTATGCAACAGTCGGTGTGATGTGTGAAACAGTTCTCCAAAGTCCTGCGTATGAAGATGTTTAACCCTTTTTCTGCCGAGGACAGGCTGCTGTCATTATACAGTAGTAACTTTACAAAAAACTGACTGAATGCACTGACTTTTGCAGATATTAAGAAAAGAAACACATGTTTCTTTCAGTGTAACAGTGAAAATTGTATAAGTAGAGAGTAAAAGCCCTAGGCTCTATCTATCTCGTTACACGAATAGTGGACACCTAAGCACCATGGTTTGAATTAATTAATTCCAAGGTTTGTGATTAATTAATTACATTCATTTATTAATTGATTAATTGAAACCAAACCAGCAATTGATCTTTTAACGATTTAAGGCATGAAAATAATTTTCTTTGGCATCGCTACAATTTTGGGCAACATGGTGGCTTAGCGGTTAGCACTGTTACCTCACAGCAAGAACGTCATGGGATCGATTCCCACCTGTTGCCTTTCTGTGTAGAGTTTGCATGTTCTCCCCATGTTTGCATGGGTTCCCTCCAGGTGGTCTGGCTTCCTCCCACATCTAAAGACATGCAGGTTAGGTGAATTGGAAACTTTAAATTCTGTGTGTCTATATGTGGCCCTGCGACAGACTGACGTCCTGTCCAGGGTGTACACCGCCTTCCGCCCTATGACTACGGGGATAGGCTGCCCCCCCCCCCCCCCCCCATATCCCTTAATTGGAGTAAGCGGTTGAAATTGACTGAGTGAGTGACCGGTATAATTTTTTTTATTAGCCTTTAAATAGGGGGTTCATAATATGACATTGCCAGTATGATCAAAATTCACGTTGTCTGTAGTAGAGAATGGAACTGGAGAATGGGACTGACGCCTCTCCTCACGCCTCTCCTGATGCCTCTCCTGACGGCTCTCCTGATGACATGAATGACCAAAACTGCTTAGACCTGAGTTTCGGTCAGTTTCGGTCTTTTGTTCATGGTAATGAGTCATTCACATCATCAGGAGAGCCGTCAGGAGAGACGTCAGTAGAGGCATCAGGAGAGGCATCAGTCCCATCGTTAGGTGGGTCAGCTACTCTGTCATTAGGAGGGTGCTAACTAGAGCACAATAGGTGCTAATTAGAGCAATTGTTAAGTCACTAGCCAATAGCGGTCTGCCTATCGGTAGGAGGGGGTCTGGTTAGGTTTAAAACTCCAGCTTTTGTGGCTTCTGTTATTCTTCTCTACAAGAGGCAAAACAGAAGTCAGACCACCAGAGCAAGAATTTTAGCTGAGGAAGCTTCTGCAATTTGAAGCGAAACGTCCTCGCATCAAGCAACCCAGTCCAGTCGAAGATTCAAGCTTCTCTACTATGGAAACCAAATGGACAACTGAGAGCCTACACAGATTCACGTTATCTATAAAAAAATTAATAAATAGTTCCCCTTTAGGGAAAAATTTCAAAAGAACAGATGGCCTTGAACTACTTACGGCATCAGCCCATAGAGTCTATGACAGTAACGTGATCGATCACATGGAGGTTTCCCCAGACAGCCAATCAGAGTACAGAAAGGCATGGCGGCATCATCTGGTTGTTTTACTTGAACAAAGAATTGCAACATGGTGAAAAATGCACAGAAACAGCTTATTTCTGTATAAATCTAATACGTTTCTCATATATTTCGTAAACGTTAGCGAGAAATAAACACTTCTAAATCTAAAAATGTTGTTTTTGAAACCAGATAACACCTCTGAAGTGATCTTACAAGACATCTTACAGATGTTTCTGTGCACCAGGTATGGACATCACATGAGGTGAAATATAACTTCTGGTAATTTCAAAACCTCATGCATGCACACATGTGCATCCTCATGCAGACAGAAAAGGAATATAAAATATTAGTTATGGAATTCCCTCCAGGTACATAGGTTCCCTTCATTAAAATAAGCTGTAATTTTGCAACGTTTCAAAAAATAAACTGACATTATAATGGTTGGGTTTCAGTAGAAACTAAATTTTGTCAGTTTTGTGAAATTTGAAAGGCCATACAGTTTTATTCTAAAATAATCTTGTGTATACTTTTTTTATGTGAAAAGCACAAGTAGATTTGGATACGTCAAACAAGAAGCCACAATACGAATGGCATCTGGGCAATTTTCATAATAAAACACTGTGTGAACTTTAATCACATTTCATATCTTTAGTTAAAATAGTAACAATATTAATCATCACAATAAAACGTACAAAAAAGAAAGAAAAAGAAAACCTTAACTACAGAGGCTACTCATCCATGGTAGTATCACTAAATCCACTTAAGAATGTGCAGATCTTAATTAAAGAAATGCTACAATTTCTGAAAATAGTGCTGTGGGATCTGAAGACACTTCCAAAATAGATTAAAATCACAACACACTCTGTGAAGCTACACCAGGTGGATTCACAGGTGACTTTGCACTTAACTTACCACTTAACGTGCAAGCTGCCAAGTGACTTGAGTAGAAGTGACACTTTGTGTGAAAAGTGCAATAGTGTAAAAATTCCTTCCTGCAGACATTCCAAAGAACGGTGTTCCTGTCAACAATTCCATCTGGACATCGATTAAATGTAAAGTTCATGTTTACAGCGACAAACAGCGTCTTCTTCTACATATTTAAAACTTTCAAGATTTGAAGGCTGTTTGTGTGTAAGAATGGGCCAAAATGCCTGCGACTAGTTTCTCCATACAGGATGTGTTTTGAAGCATTGAAGTATTTAATAAATTTCAGTAAGTGTGTTTGATACCTTTTCACTGTGTCAAATAACTTAATTTCTCTACTTATTTGTTTTGGTTTCTTTGTATATGTGGAATACTTTGATTGTTACTGACACCTGGTGACAACTGCATGTCAGTAGCACCTTTAGAAATATATTTACTGAGAAAAATGATGAGGTGTTCAATACTTGTGTTACCCGCTGTGTTTCTCCTTCAATGGTGCATCTTATCATTAAACAATTCAAGGACTGGAGGAATTTTGGATGGTCAAGGGCAAGGGCACATGTCTAAGGTGAGCATCCATGATCACTGATCCCTCAGGGGACAGTGCATTAAGTCATCAATAGCTGATATAACCACATGAGCAATAGATTACTTTGGGAAAACTTTTGTCCAGCACTACAAGACAGTTATATTCACAAATGGCTAACTGTACAAATAATTACCTTGTCCTGCTTCTCTGGGTTCAGTGGTATCTGGGCTGGGCTATACACAGTAGAAATGTGTATTGTGGTCAGCCAAATCAGTATTTCAGGTCTTTTTCCAGACCAAGGATGAAAAGGACCATTCAGATACTTACTATCAGTGATGCCGGTAACGCGTTACTCTAATCTAATCACTTTTTTTAGTAACGAGTAATCTAACGCGTTAATCTTTCCAAATCAGTAATCAGATTAAAGTTACTTCTCCAAGTCACTGTGCGTTACTATTATTTTTGCATTGTGGGTTGATAGCAGCATTAAACTTGGTCCATGGGCAGGGGGTCAAACTGAACTGCCCACTTTAAACGAGCTGTGAGCTTTTCATCCACGGTTTTCTGCAGCAGCTACTACTCGTCCTCACCTCTTAAAGCGCGGTGACAGCAGCACACCTGCACTGAGCTTTACAAAGACATTTTTATGCTTTTTTTCTCCTTTATTTAGAATTCTGAGCTGAGCCGCTCCGTATCTGCTCGTTAAAAACAGCTGATCCTCCGCGACGCATCAACAAACACTATTTTCCACTCATATGCACCTAAACTCTCTTTCTGAGGAGCACATGATGTGAAAACTCAATAAAAGTTTCTTACCTGTAAATCTGGTCATGTTTTCTGCATAAATAAATGTTATCCATTCTTTGTGCTCAAAGGCCAAAGCAGGGGCGAATCCAGATGGAATGGGGGCGTGGGGCAGGGATGTGCCCCCCAAAAACACCTCTAGATTAAAGGTCCAGTTTTGAAGCCGTTTTTTTACTACAACTACTAATACTACTTAAAATAATAATAATTTTGACAAGTAAAATGTTTATAGAGAATTTAAATGTTAGAAAAATGTTAGAATTTAATAGTTACATTTATAAACAATGTAGGTTAGAAATTGCAAGTTTTACTGTTACAGTGCTGTCAACAGTTAAATATGAGGTCAAGAAAGACGTCTTTATTTTACTTTTTATAAAACAAGCATTTATTTTCATTGAAGTCAAGAAAGGGTGACTATAAAGTGAGTTTTGGCAAAATAGGTATCATTGTCATGTTGAGGTGGCAGAGGGTTGTTGTCAACAGGTGGGGAAAGTAACTAAAAAAGTAACTAGTAATCTAACTTAGTTACTTTTACAACTGAGTAATCAGTAAAGTAACTAAGTTACTTTTTCAAGGAGTAATCAGTAACTGGATTAGTTTTTCAAAGTAACTGTGGCAACACTGCTTACTATTGACAAAACCAAAAGCCTGAGTCAGCCATGATGTGGAGTTGTGTCAGAGCCCTTGGCTAAGATAATTTAGATATCTGTGTTGGCAGCATTAATGCAGAAAAGTACAACATTTTAGAGCAACAAGATGACATTTTTTCCAGGAGCAATCATACAGTTTTCTTCAAAACAATGCAAAACCACATTCTGCACACATTACAAAGGCATGACTGCTGAAGAATAGGATACGGGTACTAGACTGACCTGCCTGCATTCTTGACCCAACTCCAACAGAGAATGTGTGGATAATTTTAAAACAAAAAATATAACAACGCCTGTATTGTTGCACACCTTTAGACGTGTTTGCAGGATGAATGGGACAAAATAACCCATGAAATGCTAAATCATTTGGTGTCCTCAATGACAAAATGGTCTTTTAAGTGTTGTGAGAAGGAATGGCAACATTTCAAGTGGTAAATGCTTAGAGTCCCAGCTTTTTTGGGAATGTGTTGCACGCCTGAAATACGTGAATGGATGTATATTAACAAATGAAATTAAATTAACCACATAAAATGTGTAATACCTTGGGCTACAAGCCACTTCACCCCCATGCAGTCCGAACTTTTTTTTCTGATTTGGCTACTGCATCTAAATCGAACTGCATATAAAGATAAATTCATCAAAACTGACAGTTGTCAGAGCAGAATACAGTATGAAGCTAATAGACTGAAGCTAACATTAATCGCATCTGTAACTGTTTGTGATATTAATAACTGAACTTAGCAAAGCATAAAATTAAACATAAAGTTAATCGAGTAACGCCAACTGCATCTCAATCTAACTGACTATACAGCCAAATATAAGCTTAAAATTAAAATAAAATCTAAAGTGTGCTGACATAAACTACGAGGGTAGGCTGAAAAGTTCGAAGGCTCCCCATGAAGGAGTAATGCATTAACTGCGTTATAGTGAGCCTTCGAACTTTTCAGCCTACCCTCGAACATCTGCAACACATAAAATGTGTCAAAATGACACATACAGAGAAAGCGGATTTCTTTGGTCAGGTCATCATCAAACATGCTGTCATCTCTCTTATCTTTGAAAAAATTCAAATAAATAATAATTATCAACATCATCAAGCCATATCTGGAAGAATGTGCTAGTGTTGCACTTTCCCACATCAACAACACCATGGAAACACCTTGTGTCTTGGAAGGTAACCATTGCATTTATATCAGGCTTTTCCACCTGCATCAGAAGCTCAAGGCACTTTACAATGATGCTTCACATTCATACATTGCTGCCATGCAAGGTGCTTAAATGCACACCGGGAGCAACTCGGGGATTAAGCACCTTGCTCAAGGAGCCTTAATGATTTTATGGTATGGAGGGGCGTTTGAACCAAGGATGCTCTGGTGTCAAGTCAGATGGACTGCATTTATATAGCTCTTTCCATCTGCATCAGACACTCAAAGCACTTTACAATTATGCCTCACATTCACCCATTCACACAGACACACTCATACCCTGATGTCAGGGTGCTGCCATGCAAAGCGCTCACTACACACTGGGAGCAACTCAGGAATTAAAGACTTTACCCAAGGGCCCTTAGTGATTTTCTGGTCATACTGGGGTTTGAACTGAGGATCCATTGGTCTGAAGCCCAACACTTAACCACTAGACCATCACCTCCCTAAAACAACCATCTGACGCAGCCAGGTGAGACGTGGGCATCCCCTTGGTCTTCTTCAGCTACTAGGGTCCTCAACACTCAGGTACATTGTACAGGTACCAGGTATGAGAGTACAGAGAAACACAAAACAGAAGCCAAAATGCAGAAGCTGACACTCCCTCATAATGCAAGTGATACTCCTTTTCTTAGTCTCTCTAAGTAACTGTTCGATTGTCTCCAAGTCATTCCAGCAGAACCAAAGGATGCTTTTGAGACCTGCTACAAAAGACATCCTGTCTAATAATAATAACATTTTTACACACAGTCCTCTCAGTGTTGCACATCCTTTTCAGTAGTCATACATTTGCATTTATGCCCCGCGTTCAGTCACAATAAAATACAGAAAACAGTACTGTGAGCATGTGAGTATAATAACTACTGGTATGAAACTAAGCTGTCATGTCACAAGTTGGGCTAATTTTACTTTAAATTTCGCAAAAATTATTAAAAACAACTTTAAACTATTTAATTACTTTTCATAAATTCAAATTTTTAGTGGCGTTCCACCAGGGGCTGTTTCCAGTACCACAGGTGGTGTTTGACCCACAGGTTGAAAACCCCTGATTTATAACACACCAGCCCGTATGAGACACAGCTCCTGCTGCACAGTAACTGCTGACCTTGACCTTGTCTGTCTTTAGCTTTAGGTTTGAGATTCCTGGATTGCTTTCTCTCTCTCTCTCTCTCTCTCTGACAAAGAAAAAGAATCGTTTTCATCTGGCTGAACACTGTTGAAATCCTGAAGTCTCTGAGCAAGTTGACGACTTGTCAGGACATCCACATGTTTAAAATAAAATAAAAAAAAAAACATTCCAAATTTCTCAGGTGAGACTGATTAATTGATTGTGTGAGAGAGGGTGAGAAAGACAGAAAGTGCAAAGGGGAACAACCCAAAAATCACTTGTACTCCCCCCACACACACCCCCGCCCCCTCCCCTCAACACAGCATGGCAGTTAATTTAAATTCTGCAAGGAGACAACCCATAAATCACCTCCATTCTGACTAATGGCTTCTGCACTGAGGGAAAACACTCGCTCTCTCTACCTGGAGACATTCTGCACTGCAAAAAATAAAGGTTACACTCTGATTTTTATATATTTATATATATATATATATATATATATATATATATATATATATATATATATATATATATATATATATATATATATATATATATATATATTTCGTCTGCAGACTGTTTTTGAAAGAGTCAGCAGCACTACTAACCCGTGCACGTGAACAGCTTTCGCTCGAGGCAGAAATCCCCCTGTGTCAGTCCATAATTATCCCCTTTAACTGCAGTGTGTGACGTCAGAGGTGTGTGACACCACAGTCACCTTGGACTGGATTCCAAAAAAACCTCACCCTGGATTCGTACACATACACAGCTCGCCCAGATTTTCTGAGTCATAAATGCTTCTGTAAATGTATTTTTCCTATTTACTAATGTGTAGTAGCACCTCGGGGATATTGCAAATGTTGTTTGTGATAATTTACTGCTCACATACTGAATACGTATTTAAAGTTCAGCAGTTTGACATGCCGACTCCTCTTGTCATTTGTTTGATGTGCTAATATTTGGCGTGACAGCTGTTTAGTTCTTGTTATAATCACCAAAATATACCACAATCTCATTTTCTTTTTTCACTTTTTTTTCTGGAGATGTTGCTGTTTGATATCAATAATCGGGCTGTATTATGGGGCCACTGAGGGCGTCACACTGCTTATTTGTGGTATCCGTAGCTTTTGGATGAGACGTCACTGCAGGACTGCCGTTGCATTTTCACTGCCCTCTGGTGACCCATCACTTTTCATTTGAGTGTGCAGTGCTGCGATCAACAAAAACAAGTGCGTAACTGTCACTAAACACAAACTATGGCTGTCACATAGGAACATTTTTACTGTATAAACATCTCTTAAATTTCTCTGCCCTCGTTTAGTGTGATGGGCTCGTACGAGTGTATCACGCCAGATTCAGGAAACACTCCTAAATAACGAACATAAACATGATGACTGTCACCTATGTGTAAAACAGCACAATTAAATTGAGTGTGCAAAATTAATGGCTCAAAAATACCATATAAGGCTACATTCCCCAACAATATATGCCTTCAGTAATACACAGTTGGTGTCCTGTTACCGGAGAAACACAAAACAAAATCTGTCATTGTGAATAGACTAAAATTGGAATTAGGGGGTGTGTCAAGTTGAGCAAATAGAGAAATATTAATAACAGTAATAATAGAGTTATTACTTCTATATGATAGGGCTGAGATCATACATTTATCTCCTGACATGACACATATCACAGTACTTGGGTGCCAGTTCGATACATATTGCAGTTCTTAAGAAATGCTGTTCTACCAGTGCTGCAATTTGTTATCAGTAAATAGACTGTATTTATAGAGCGCTTTTCCATCTATGGCAGAAGCTCAAAGCACTTTACAATGATGCCTCACATTCACCCATTCACACAGACACACTGACACACAGTTGTCAGGGTGCTGCCATACAAAGCATTCACTACACACCGGGAACAACTTGAGAATTATGGACCTTGCCCAAGGGTCTGTAGTAATTGTCCGGCCAGACTAGGGTTTAAACCAAGTGTAGCAAGGTGAAGTCCAAATTGAAAAGATGTTCCTGCTAGCTTGGCTAGCAGGGAATTCCCCTGTCCTGGCCACAAAGATAGGTCTTCCGGTCACAAACTGTAGTAGGGGAGCTACAAATGGGAAGACCATTGCAGGTCACAGCAAACTCATTTGTGCCTAAACTAAATTCCTTCATGGGTTTAAGATTCAAAATGGTGTCCAAAATTGGCCACCAATAGACCCTTATCATTGAATCTCTGTGATATTTAAGTTGTTTATATGTTGTTTAAAGGTGTTTTAGTGAAAAACCCAGTTTTGGTGGCCATCTTGGATGCCATCTTGGATAACTGGCTTGAGGCCAGTTTTTATTTTTGGGAACATCCTGATTGCGTTTTGGGGTCATCTAAGGAACCTAAAAAAGTTGGTTTGGTATAGTCCTGGGGGGTGCAAAAGTTGTGGTCGTAGCTCCCCTAGTACTGGCGGCAGGATGTGGGTAGTCACAGAACATGCTTAAATGCACCTGTGACTTAGGGACAAAGTCAAAAATGGTGGGGAAATATGTAGCAAGGTGAAGTCCAAATTGAAAAGATTTTCCTGGTAGCTTGGCTAGTGGGGAATTCCCCTTTGGCTGACCTGGTAGAGTTTTGGTCTTCAGTTCGAGCAGTCTGGTGTTCGAATCCCATCGCCATCCTGGCCACAAAGATAGGTCCTCCAGTCACACAAGGATCCTCTGGTCTGAAGCCCACTGCTTAACCACTAGACCATCACCTCCCCATATGATTATTGTTATTATTGTAATAAATTGTGATATATGGTTGTTTTTCGTAACACTAGGCCATGGGGAAAAGTCAAATAATACACTTCTAGACACTGTATATCAGATCAGCCTATGTTCTTGTGAATGGTCCACACCATCGCAGTCATTTCGCATGCAAATAAAATCTTGACAGTGTCCTTGATTTAGCACTCTTAAAGTACACGACTACATTGCACCCTTTACTGAATGAAAGTGGTGCTACTTTATTTCCACCTTGTCTAAAGCAACTGAATGTGTACTATATTGATGCAGGACTTTAAAAATCGACTGTCGTATCATAAAAATAAATATTGTAATATTGTGAGGATCGGGGGTTTTCTCCATCCCTGTCATATTGTACAAGGGAGGGACTCCATCAATCAATCAATCAATCAATTTTTTTTTTATATAGCGCCAAATCACAACAAACAGTTGCCCCAAGGCGCTTTATATTGTAAGGCAAGGCCATACAATAATGATGTAAAACCCCAACGGTCAAAACGACCCCCTGTGAGCAAGCACTTGGCTACAGTGGGAAGGAAAAACTCCCTTTTAACAGGAAGAAACCTCCAGCAGAACCAGGCTCAGGGAGGGGCAGTCTTCTGCTGGGACTGGTTGGGGCTGAGGGAGAGAACCAGGAAAAAGACATGCTGTGGAGGGGAGCAGAGATCGATCACTAATGATTAAATGCAGAGTGGTGCATACAGAGCAAAAAGAGAAAGAAACAGTGCATCATGGGAACCCCCCAGCAGTCTACGTCTATAGCAGCATAACTAAGGGATGGTTCAGGGTCACCTGATCCAGCCCTAACTATAAGCTTTAGCAAAAAGGAAAGTTTTAAGCCTAATCTTAAAAGTAGAGAGGGTGTCTGTCTCCCTGATCTGAATTGGGAGCTGGTTCCACAGGAGAGGAGCCTGAAAGCTGAAGGCTCTGCCTCCCATTCTACTCTTACAAACCCTAGGAACTACAAGTAAGCCTGCAGTCTGAGAGCGAAGCGCTCTATTGGGGTGATATGGTACTACGAGGTCCCTAAGATAAGATGGGACCTGATTATTCAAAACCTTATAAGTAAGAAGAAGAATTTTAAATTCTATTCTAGAATTAACAGGAAGCCAATGAAGAGAGGCCAATATGGGTGAGATATGCTCTCTCCTTCTAGTCCCCGTCAGCACTCTAGCTGCAGCATTTTGAATTAACTGAAGGCTTTTTAGGGAACTTTTAGGACAACCTGATAATAATGAATTACAATAGTCCAGCCTAGAGGAAATAAATGCATGAATTAGTTTTTCAGCATCACTCTGAGACAAGACCTTTCTGATTTTAGAGATATTGCGTAAATGCAAAAAAGCAGTCCTACATATTTGTTTAATATGCGCTTTGAATGACATATCCTGACCAAAAATGACTCCAAGATTTCTCACAGTATTACTAGAGGTCAGGGTAATGCCATCCAGAGTAAGGATCTGGTTAGACACCATGTTTCTAAGATTTGTGGGGCCAAGAACAATAACTTCAGTTTTATCTGAGTTTAAAAGCAGGAAATTAGAGGTATTATTTCTGCCATCGCAGAAATAATTAAGTAACAGTTCCACTTGAAAATACATTTAAAAAACATCTCAACATATGAGGGCTACTGATGTCTGCTATAGGAGAAGGCACATTGGCACATTGACATTTGCACAAATTTGATCCCTGCACTGCCACGCAACTCGTCATGCCAATGCATCCCGCTTTGCCCGCTTGACGCCACGTTATACAAAATAATCATTTTGCAGCCAATGATGCATTTGCTCTCAGAACTTGGCTGATGAGACTATTCTCTCATTGCTCCCAGAATCAGAGAAATTATCTAAAGCTACAGGTTGTCTCGTGCACATCATGCGGCTAAGAATGCATTTGGAATCTTGTTTCAAAGATAATTATTTATAATATTTATTGTAATGTCGCGTTCACACCGGGCGCGACGCAAGCGACAGCAGCAACAGGTTGCCATGTAATCCCTATGTAAGGACGCGTTTTGACGCCAAGTCACGCAGCGCAACGAGATGGACGTGAATGAAGCAACGCGAGTGAAGTGATTTTGAGCAATTGGCACGTCTGTGGCACAATATTGCGTCACGTCACGTCATGTAGCCCTCCTCCCCAAGTTGAAATATCTGAACTTTTTCGTCTTGTCGCGCCGCGATGACCAATCAGGGACTGAATATGTAGTGACATGAAATGTCTGGAGTTTGACTGAAGATGTGAACATGTCCTGTATCTGGTAGCAGCCTGTGAGCAGGACTTATGTCTCTTTTGTCCTTTATTTCACAATTATGACAGAGTTTTTGGAGCGAGCAGCAGCCCCACAGCAGCGGGGAGCGGAGTTTTTTTTTTTTCTGTTACGTGCGAGTGAATCGTCCGTGGAGTTTATTTTACTTATTAACTACACAGATGTATAATAAAACAAATGGTGACTGGTTTCTAAACACAATTATGACAGAGTTTTGGGGGGAAGAGCGAGCAGCAGCCCCACAGGAGGGGGAGCAGAGTTTCTTTCTTTTTTTTTACGTGCGCACGTGCGAATCATCCATGAAGATTATTTTGCTTATTAACTACACAGATGTATAATAAAACAAATGGTGAATGGTTTCTAAACACAATTATGACAGAGTTTTTTGGGGAAGAGCGAGGAGCAGCCCCACAGCAAGCAGCTGAGTTTTTTTTTTATTGTTTACATGTGCGCGCGTGAACGGGACAGGAGGTCCTCAAACTGTGTCCTGCAGAGGCGGAAGGACCGCTGAAAGCGGCCATCATCCAGATAGAGCTCCTGCAGCAAGTGATGATACTTCCCGAATTGGGAGCGTTCCACAACAACTCGCTCCATGTGATCAAGGTCCGTCATGTTAACTTGACTGACAACCGGAGCTGGCAAGCGGAATGGAAGCTCCTCCTATTTGATGATGCACCGGGGCGAATTTTCTCTGCAAAAGCAAAACGACACACCAGGCAACAGTGGCGCGTTTGTCGCCACGTGATCCCTGCGAATTTCTGGCATCTGGTTGCGCCCGGTGTGAACGCGGCATAATGGATTGGTAACACAGTTGCATTGTAATTCCTTCTCATGAGGTAGATAATGTATCTGTAAAGTTATGTTTATTATAGATGTAACATCTCGTCATAATCGTTCAGATGCCCTGTGCTCAATGACACGCACTGACATGCAGTGTTTTCGAATAGGTTGTGCAATGTTCACGACTAGTTCACGCAAGTGGCACGAAATTAATGCGTGCCAGAAATTTTGAACATTTCAAAATTTTCTTTGCACACTGGCATGCAGCCGTGCACAGTTCACACACAGTTCACAACAGTTTACGATGAGTTTACTGGTGCCTTTAGATGAACAAATTATAAAGTGCCAGAACCGGTTTTGCAGTGTGAAGCTTTTATATATTTATATATACTGCAACTCTTGATGAAATTATGTTGTACCTGCATTAATGGTAAATGTCCAGCAGGTGGATAAATTGCTCCATTTTAAGATACTTGAGTAGACGCAGCTGTGGGACAAGATGATGAACCTGTTGCTTATAGTAGTAGATATATATTTGGTTTATTTGTACAGGCATCCCAGAGGAACATTTCCCCTCCACCTGGGGTGAATTAGACTATGACCCTTCTGCAACCCTCACTTCCAAGAAAGGTTAACATCTCCATACCAGTCACTCGTACATACCATTTACAAACAAATCAGAATCAGTGGTTCTTGCATGAGGTCCAGTTCTGTATAGGCTTATGCCATTACAGCTAACACATACAGAATAATGTCATCTAGAAATGTAAAAATGTAACATCACTGTTCAAACTTAATGAATGTTTACAAACTGTTGTTTTTAACAGTTTTGTCAGATGCTGACAGACCAGAGGAAATGTGATTTCTGCTCTATAATCTGTTTCGCAATTCGAGCCTTCAGTCTGCACACTCCAGACAAAATGAGACTTTCTCGTGTGTGTTGACCTGTGGTAACCAGCTTCAGCCAGCCTCACATCCCACTAACACAGATGACCTCCAGTTGTGATTAGGGCCTCTGATCCCGACTGTGGTTCATCCTGTACATGTGTTTTTTTTAACTCCAAACCCCTTCCCCTTTCAGTGCACCCACCTCCCCACCCTGACGGCTATGTGAGACGGGTCGCTTACAGGCGCTGTTTCCTGCTGGGATCTGATGAAGCTTTAGAGGAGGTTTGATGCCGTGGGCTGTGACACAGATCTGCAGGCTGAGTGACTGTTCCAGTCCTCTGAACCTCAACAGTCACAGCTTGTCCAGCTGAAGAGGTGAGATATGAGACTTCACCTTGCAAACTCAACCCACCATCACTCACGTCCCAACAACCCCTCTGCCCCGGCGTCGGCTGTAATCTCAGTCTCCCGAAAGCCGAAAAACAAATGGGCTATATGGGACACTGTAATTGCTCTCGGTTCTCCGTTCAGCCATCCTTCGGCTAGTAATGTGGATGATTAATCACACAACATGTGTGTTCCCTGCATGAATATTTCAAAAGATAATGCTGTGTCCACCTTTACTTTAGGAAGACAAATAAATGAAGCGCTGTATTAATACAAAAACTGATGCATCATAATTTTCGCACATGCAAAAGGATGACTACAGTTGACATTTTGCACCATCCATCATGCTTCATTATGACATTATCTGGTAACATGTTGAATGCTGTAGAATCCATTTGATGTTGACATTGTCTGACAATTAAAGTCCAAACTATTCCATTTATCTTATTATCTCAACCAATAATTTGCACCACTTTTTACCAAAACTGGAGCCACTGAAATTGACGTTTGTCAGCATTTTCGCTGTTTTTAACTCGTAACTACACAACAATCAGTCACAGATCGTCCAAACTAAACCTTATTTTGAAATATTTTTGATCAGACAAATAATGTGGCATACTTTTCAATATTTTTGAAGCATTTTTAAATGTTGACCTGTCTAATCCTTCATTGATCCCAATCTGGCTATAACAACCACAACAGTGGTTGTTATAGCCAGATTGGTACGTATAGGTTATACATTTTTGTGTTGTCCAAGGTATACTGAGGCTGCAGTGTAGTAAGTGTTGTTTAATCCCCTTAAGTTGTACCAGATACACATTTGGCCATTAGGCAATAGGTGGTAGCAAAACCTTCCCTTCTTGCACCCAGCGTAGAGCCTAGGGCAAGTGTCATTGCTAGTTTCCACCTGAGGTAGCTGCCATTTTTATGCCCTGTGCCTGCATCTTCTCAGTAACAATGTGGATGTGTTGGACTAGGTCTGATTGGAAGCAGAGGCAATGCCTTGATGTAGTCTCTCACCTGAATGCATTTGCACTTTGGAACACCAAAATTCTGATAAACAAAACAGCACATACATAAGTGCCCTCACAATGCATATACAGTCTGCTTACTCACATATATCATCCTCAGTATAAATGAATTTTCTGCCACTCTAAATTGCAGTAGTTTCAGCATCTCAGGACCTAAGCAAGGCTTCTCTCCTCAGACACCCCTTCCCAACCCTATCGTGTCAAAGTAGATAGTAATGGTGCCACAGGGCAAGTGGTTCAATGGGATAGGATTTGGACTACGAATATAAGATAAGATAAACTTTATTGATCCCACAGTGGCAAAAATCACCTTTTGCAGCAGCAAGAGTTGTACAGTAGTAAAGAAAAATAAAAATATTTACTTTAAAGAAAGGTGACTGAAGTATATTGCGATGTTTGCTGGTGGGTGCATAAATACTGATGCAAACAGATTATGTGAAAAATAGAATATAAGTATGGTATGTATACATCTGGTCAAATTAATGCACAGGATAAATTGCACAGTTGTGCATGTAATAAAGCACAAAAGGTGACGGTAGACATAGTTGATAGTGTAAAAACAGCAGGTGATTATGGTGCTAGAAACATTTTGTGGTATTATACAGTCTGACTGCAGTAGGAATAAATGACACCGTGGAGATGTTCTGTTTTGCACCGAGAGTGCAGCAATATATTACTGAAGGAGCTGCTTAAGACTCCCACAGTCGCATGTAAGGTGTGAGAGGGGTTGTCCATAATTGATGTCAGCTTAGCTAACATTCTCCTCTCACTTACCACCTCTGTGGAGTCCAGAGTGCATTCCAGGACAGACCCAGCCCTTCTGACTAATCTACTGAGTCTCTCTTCCTGTCCCGCTCAGAACTTCCACAGCCCCAGCAGACCATAGTGTAAAGTATGGCTGATGCCACCACAGAGTCATAAAAGTCCAAGGGTCAATTCATGGAGTGTGTTTCAGCCTCCCTGCCTCTTTCCTTCGACTCCACAGGGGGTCACAGACCCTCATCCACTTCATCACACTACAGTATCTGGGGAAAAGCATCGGCTTGATGAGCCACATTGCCTGATTAGGACTTGCTTCTTCTTCTTCTTCTTCTTCTTCTCTCTCTCTCTCTCTCAAAGACCAGCTGAACCAGCTGTGATTTTAATGCATGGCTCTTAGGCCTCTAGTGGCCAGCGAAGCCATTCTACAATACTGAGAATGAATTTTCACACATTACAGCAGCTACACCAAGTGTCACCCGAAGTGTCAATGCAGTCATTACACTGAGGGTAGTTTCCAGCATTTTGTGGAACTTTGACAAGAGGTTGTGTGTTGTCTCTGTCTCTTTTTTACTTTTATTTTTATGGCCTACTGCTTCCATTCATGTGCTTTGTGTACTCAAGGCACTTCCCCCCCCCAGAAAATCTCACATTTGATTGCACAGTGTGGATAGCATTGTGCCAGATGCTGGCTAATTTATTCCTAAAGGGATAAATTAGGCATGTGACAATCAGATTATTTAAAGATTAGTTATAGCCAACATAAAGCCATGACTACGTACAACATTTTGCACAAAACATCATACCTTGTGTTGAGATTTCACACAGTGTAAATGGCAATATGGCCTTTGACACCCCTGAACGCACTTGATTAATGCGACGTAGACCATGCACCATAAATCAACAACGTAGGTCGGCAATACGGCAGATGTTATTTTGTTTGGCAGTCATCTGAAAGTACAGACGTACTTCTTTTTGAAGCTCTGAACAAATATTTTGAAACTCACATCACATCAAATGTGTTCTCATTTGATGGTGCCAAATGCTGCCAATTTGTCAGCTTGGGGATGAGACCAAGACCATTAAGTTGGGGTTCAACAACCTGCCTGACCTGTTTGAGTTGAAATACTGAATTCAGGGCCGAACTCAGAACTATATCCTTTTTCACCTGCATCTGTAGCACAGGTAGCTCAATGGAATAATGGGTTGGCCTACCAATATGAAGACCTTGGTTTGATTCCCATCATTAGTGTTGTGTTATTTGTAAATGATGGGATTCTTTCCACCTGCTTTTTGTATGATCAAAGGATCTGAGTCCTACTAAGGTACCATTTGTCTTATCAGTGTACTGAAATTTCACTGTCAACCGTAAATCCAATCGTCTCCCCTTACATGAGCACGAGCAGTCACTCTATGGGAGATGGAGAGAGAGTCGGGTCATTGGGTATTGCAAAGGCTTTTCGTGCATCCATCCATCCGTCTGTCTGTGCTCAGCATAGATCCAGTCCTATTACTGCCAGACTCTTGAAATTCACAGGGAACATTCTTGGGGCACAGACCGTGGACAAGTTCAAAGATGGCTAACCTTGATGTATTTTAAGAGGTATTTTAAGAGGTTAAAAAGTCATATTCTGTTTCAATGTGATCTGTTTTGTTTTTGAGTGACACGGGTGACAGCCAGTCAGAGTAGAGCTGCACTGTGACTTCAATTGCTTCGTTTTTTGTGTTTATATATGTTTCTCACATATTATGCAAAAGCTAGCGAGAAATAAAGACTACTAAAACTGAAAATGCTGGTTTTGGAACCTAATAACACCTCTGAATTTATTTACAAGACATTCCGCCAAGATTTGCATGGTGACGTCATTTCCTGGTGTGGCTACTTGTTAACAGCTTTGTTTCTGGTATATTATGTAAAACCTACTGAGAAATAAACACTTTTAAAATTAAAAATGCAGCTTTGTTAACAGCTTTGTTTTCTGATAGATTATGTAAAAGCTAGTGAAAACTTAACACTTCTAAAACTGAAAACTCTGTTTTGTAATATAACACCTCTGGAGTCATTTACAAGACATTTTGCGGACTTTAGCTTTCACGCTAACTTTTGCTAACTCAAAGCTAACTTTCTATGGAGTTAAATATGTCTTGCAAATGCACAGAGGGTGATCTACAGATATTCATTGCACAACATGAACAAATGATGATTTAATTTGAACATGTACAAATTGTATGTCAGACAATAGGATCTTAATAATTAATTAAACAACTGCAAATTAAAAGAGCACAATGCTCATACGGCCGAGAGTATTTTAGCATTGCACTATATTTTTATTCTGTGATGGAACCTCTGCGAACAGGCTCTGCCCTGCATGTAACTCAGCTCTGCCCTTAGCCAAATGGAAAAAACACAAAAATATCAAGAGTGTTTCACTGGGAACAAAATAATAAGTTCAGAGAAGTGACTGAACTGAAAAGATCTTCTCAAGGAGCCAGTTTTTCCAACAGTAGCAACCACGCTACCTGCGTCCTTGGACAAGACACTTCATCTGCATTTTACCATACACACAGCTATTTAATTTTTTTGTATTTAACCTTCATTTAACCAGGTTAGTCCCATTGAGATCGAGACCTCTTTTGCAAGGGAGACCTAGACAATTATAAAGGTTCCAATCCACCTAACCTGCATGTCTTTAAATGTGGGAGGAAACCGAAGCACCCGGAGGAAACCTACACAAACACAGGGAGAACATGCAAACTCCACACAGAAAGGCCACAGGTGAGAATTGAACCCATGACCTTCTTGCTGTGAGGCAACAGTGCTAACCACTAAGCTATAAATGGTATCGGCCTGGCTGGGGAAGTAACCTGCTATGGACTGGCATCCTATCCAGGGGGGATTGTAGACTCTCATTCATTTTGTGCTATGAAATCTAGGGATAAGCGTGGGCGCCAATAGGCCTCAGGGTGCAAAAAGGATTATCACCATGAAATTGCTGTGTGTCTGCTGCATACAAACTGGTGTATAAACCCTTACCAGTCAAGCACCTTGAATTTACTCATCAGAAAACAACTCTAAATGTACTGTTTTCACTTTTCTTAACACTTATCCCATTGGATGTGATTTTTCTCTCCTGTGAGTTTTCCTCTCTTCTCTGGAGTGCTGACCCTAACCCTAACCCTGTGGGATTAATCACCCACAGAGAAGATAAATCGATCCATTTAATCACTAAAAGATGCAAAAATGAATAAATAAACTCACACTGTAACTCTTGGATTGGGTGGAATTATAAACCAGTTGAAATTCACTGGAGAATAAGGAAGCGAGTTATAGAAACCGGGACTCTACCACCTTAATGAGAGTCATTTTGGGTATTTGTGCGACTGTGTGCACCTGAGTGTAGATGGAACCAACTGGTTGAACTATTTGTTGAGGAAACATTCTGGACAAAATAATGCACAAACCAAATCGGCGATTAAGAATAAATCGGCTCGGAAAATGAGTTTGACCAAGACAATCTTGTTGTGTATTACAGACAAACAGGGCTTCCAAACATTTAATGCTGCTCACTGCACGTGTCTGAGTGCTCAGCAGAGGTGTGTATTTGTCAGATGAAGCTCGGGTCCACGGAGAAGTGCTGTAACACTTAGGGTTTGCTGATAGTGTCTCCGTGAGTCCATAATGAGAAGGAATGGGGGTCGTCCACAAACGTTAACCCACTAATATAATATGCCTCCCTGCAAAGGGTGTTAGAAAACCACAATTACCCCTTGACATGTTTTTACTGCATGATTTATGAACTGAATATTGCATCCCTCCACTCCCCAGTAAAGGGTTTGTATTGATTGCCTTAAAAATGTGTAGTCTTTGATTTGCCGCGAATTTGGAGAAGGGAGCATAGAACTTTGCTATTGATGAGTTTTCTTCCATCATGGAGCCCCTGGCTGTCTGGACACCAGCCACGTGTGAACAAGCTTTCAGCTCACATCATCCCATTCTACCTATAATTGGCCATATGTGTCACCGGCACCCTGCTGCTGCCACCGCTGCTGCTGGAGGCAAAGAAAGGGAGATCACAGCTTTGACAAGGTGATTGTCAGATCGCTCTTGCTTTGACATGTCAGGTAAACCTTCCTGAGCCTTTTTACTGTCACAATTAGAAATTACCTGTTGACAGTTGGCCTGATTGTTAGCTGCCAGTAGCAGTTGAAGTTACAATATATGACGTGTGGGTTTAAACTTAAAGAACTTGTCCTTCACAGATAGCTCGGACATAATGAGATATTTATACTATCTCAAGAGGATGGTAGCTCTGCTGTGGATAGAAAGCGCACAGCAGATCATCAGTAGGCTAATGACTGAATAAGCTGAATACATAATACCCCAAAGTGGCCCATGGCATGTGGCATTCAATGAGCATTCATTAACCTTTACCGCTGCTGCAGCATACCTGCATTAAGTAAGACAGTTTGCATAGTACAGTGAGCCAGACCACTTATCAGGTCTTTACACAGCAATAAAACCTTAATTGCATGGAATATGTGGAGGGGGAAAAGCGTAATCTTGAACATTATTCTGAATGTTGGACGACAGGTAAAGTTGGCTGTCCACCTGACAGAGATGCCATAGAGGGACTGGGCGGGCACATGGTATAGCAGGAGCAATCGCAGGGGCGGGCACAAGGAGGAGAAGGTGGATAGGGAGAAAAGACATGAAATGCTTCCTGGGCGATTACCAGCCAGATGCTAACTGGCCAGAGGTGATGGCGATCACGCCAAGTCGAAATGCAAAGCAGCCCAAGCAAGCCGGAGGCTTTTGTGCCTGTGGTGAGTTGGAAAGCAAGTGACAAGTGAAGCACTGACATGCACACAAAGCAGGCTTCGTTCACCGTTCCAAGTAAAAATCATTAATGTCATCTGTGTAATGTGCTTAGGAACAACCTTCTAGAGATGGGACAATGTTCCCCTCAAGTCCCAGTTGATTTGATTGTCATCAAGAGATGACATGGGACTTGGGAAGTGTGACCTTTTTGTAAATTTATTGTCTGTCTAAACTTAGGTTTTTAGAGGGCTATTATATACAGGACCAAAACTCTAGTGTTGCCTAGAACCATTGCTGCTCCCACTATAACAATAATGATGATGATTGTAATTTAGTAAAGAACTGCTTGCTGAAAACAGCTTGGTATCCTTAATGCCAAAAGTCTTTTAAGTGTTATGAGCAGGAATGGCAACATTACAAAGTGGCAAATGCTTTCATTCTCCAACTTTTTGTGGAATGTGTTGCAGCCCTGAATTAAATGCAGGGATGGATGTATATTACCCCCCAAAAATGTCATAAACCACACAAAACAATAAATATCTTGGGTTCATCCTGTCTGCAATGCAATATAAATCAAAGTAAATGTATGAATCAGTGCAAGTCAATCACTGTAAGCATGAGGCATATTGAATGAGTTCATAGTTTACTTTGTGCTTGTTTCTTGAAGATAAATGTCTTGGTGTGTAAGAGGTGGGCCAAAGACATTGGGAGCTGCCCCATTTGAGCTTTTCAGAAAATTTATGAGTGACGTGACAGAGGTTTGATCTAGCACAGGGGTGAAAAATACATTGATCGCAAATGACCGGTCGATTGCAAATATAGTGTGGGTTGATTGTATGCCATTATAAATGGGCCGTAGTCAGGGAGAGGTCAGGGCCAGTTCTGAGCCACCCACTTTTAGTGTTTGATGCTGTGAGCTGTTCATGCAGCAGCTCCGAGTTGAAAAAACAGCTGTTGTCATTTCTCTGTGTCTCAAAGTGCGGTGACGGCAGCACACCTGCAGTGAGCTTTAAAAGAGACATTTATATGCTTTTTTTCCCTTTAAACCTCTCTGCTGCTCTGTGAGTGTCCTCGCTGTGGTTAAACTGAAAACAGCTGAAGACCTGTGATGCGTTAACAACAAATACTAACACCCCCCCCCCCCCCCCCCCAATGCACCTGAAGTCTCTTTCTGAGGACAACATGATGTAAAAAAAAATGCTGATAAAACCTTCTTACTTGTCAATCAGGTCCTGCTTTCTGCATAAATACACATTATCCATTCTTCACGTTAAGGCGGAAAATCAAGAGCGAATCCAGATGGAAGGAGGGTGTTGGGGTGGGGGGGCACGGCTGCCACAGTGCCCCTAGATTAAGGTTGACTTTTGAAGACATTTTTTCATACTATTACTACTTATAATAATAATGATATTTTAACAACTAAAATGTTTAAATCAGTAATAATCTGGGACTGAGTTTTCCTACAGTTCTGCACTAAGTTTAATTGATGAGCCAGTGTATATTTAGCATTTGTGATGTAGCTAGATCATATTGACTTGGTCATTTTAAAAGTAGCTTGCAAGCCTAAAACATATGGGCATATATACAGTCCATGGTTTTATATAGCAACATAAAAACAGGCTAGCACAGGGGTAGGCAACCTGTTCCAGAAAGAGCCATGAGGGTGCAGGTTTTCTTTGCAGCCACTGACTCCACCAGGTGATTTTACTGATTAATATCACTTTGAGCAGATGGAATCAGTTAATCAGTGAAATCACCTGGTGGAGTCAGTGGCTGCAAAGAAAACCTGCACCCTCATAGCGCTTTCTGGAACAGGTTGCCTACCCCTGGGCTAGCAGGATACACAGTGCATCTACACTCAACAAAAATATAAACACTTTTGGTTTTGCTCCCATTTTCTATGAGATGAACTCAAACATCTAAAACTTTTTCAAAATACACAATATCACCATTTCCCTCAAATATTGTTCACAAACCAGTCTAAATCTGTGATAGTGAGCACTTCTCCTTTGCTGAGATAATCCATCCCACCTCACAGGTGTGCCATATCAAGATGCTGATTAGACACCATGATTAGTGCACAGGTGTGCCTTAGACTGCCCACAATAAAAGGCCACTCTGAAAGGTGCAGTTTTGTTTTATTGGGGGGGGGGGGATACCAGTCAGTATCTGGTGTGACCACCATTTGCCTCATGCAGTGCAACACATCTCCTTCGCATAAAGTTGATCAGGTTGTCAACTGTGGCCTGTGGAATGTTGGTCCACTCCTCTTCAATGGCTGTGCGAAGTTGTTGGATATTGGCAGGAACTGGTACATGCTGTCGTATACGCCGGTCCAGAGCATCCCAAACATGCTCAATGGGTGACATGTCCGGTGAGTATGCCGGCCATGCAAGAACTGGGACATTTTTGGCTTCCAAGAATTGTGTACAGATCCTTGCAACATGGGGCCGTGCATTATCCTGCTGCAACATGAGGTGATGTTCTTGGATGTATGGCACAACAATGGGCCTCAGGATCTCGTCACGGTATCTCTGTGCATTCAAAATGCCATCAATAAAATGCACCTGTGTTCTTCGTCCATAACAGACGCCTGCCCATACCATAACCCCACCGCCACCATGGGCCACTCGATCCACAACACTGACATCAGAAAACCGCTCACCCACACGACGCCACACACGCTGTCTGCCATCTGCCCTGGACAGTGTGAACCGGGATTCATCCGTGAAGACAACACCTCTCCAACGTGCCAAACGCCAGCGAATGTGAGCATTTGCCCACTCAAGTCGGTTACGACGACGAACTGGAGTCAGGTCGAGACCCCGATGAGGACGACGAGCATGCAGATGAGATTCCCTGAGACGGTTTCTGACAGTTTGTGGAGAAATTCTTTGGTTATGCAAACCGATTGTTCCAGCAGCTGTCCGAGTGGCTGGTCTCAGACGATCTTGGAGGTGAACATGCTGGATGTGGAGGTCCTGGGCTGGTGTGGTTACACGTGGTCTGCGGTTGTGAGGCTGGTTGGATGTACTGCCAAATTCTCTGAAACGCCTTTGGAGATTGCTTATGGTAGAGAAATGAACATTCAAGACACGAGCAACAGCTCTGGTTGACATTCCTGCTGTCAGCATGCCAATTGCACGCTCCCTCAAATCTTACGACATCTGTGGCATTGTCCTGTGTGATAAAACTGCACCTTTCAGAGTGGCCTTTTATTGTGGGCAGTCTAAGGCACACCTGTGCACTAATCATGGTGTCTAATCAGCATCTTGATATGGCAAACCTGTGAGGTGGGATGGATTATCTCAGCAAAGGAGAAGTGCTCACTATCACAGATTTAGACTGGTTTGTGAACAATATTTGAGGGAAATGGTGATATTGTGTATGTGGAAAAAGTTTTAGATCTTTGAGTTCATCTCATACAAAATGGGAGCAAAACCAAAAGTGTTGCGTTTATATTTTTGTTGAGTATAGAAAAGTATTCACAGCACTTCACTTTTTCCACATTTTATATTACAGCCTTATTCCAAAATGGATGAAATTCATTTGTTTCTTCAAAATCCTACACACAGTACCCCATAATGATGAAGGGAAAAATGTTTTTTTGAGATTTTCACAAATTTATTACAAATAAAAAAACTAAGAAGTCACGTGTACATAAGTATTCACAGCCTTTGCCATGAAGCTCAAAATTGAGCTCAGGTGCCTCCTGTTTCCACTGATCATCCATGAGATGTTTCTACAGCTTAACTGGAGTCCACCTTGGGTACAATCAGTTGATTGGACATGATTTGGAAAGGCACATGCCTGTCTATAAGGTCCCACAGTTGACAGTGCATGTCAGAGCAAAAACCAAACATGAAGTCAAAGGAATTGTCTGTAGACCTCTGAGACAGGATTGTCTCGAGGCACAAATCTGGGAAAGGGTACAGAAACATTTCTGCTTTGTGTAAAGCGACTTGAGGCAACTTTGTTGTGATTTGGCACTATATAAATGAAAATAAATTGAAATTGAAATTGGGACCTGCTCTGAAGGTCCCAATGAGCACAGTGGCCTCCATCATTCATAACAAAAGTTTGGGTCCACCAGGACTCTTCCTAGAGCTAGCAGCCCAACTAAACTGAGTGATTGGGGGAGAAGGGCCTTAGTCAGGGAGGTGACCAAGAGCCTGATGGTCACTCTGTCAGACCTCCAGCATTCCTCTGTGGAGAGAGCAGAACCTTCCAGAAGGACAACCATCTCTGCAGCAATCCATCAGTCGGGCCTGTATGGTAGAGTGGCCAGACAGAAGCCATCCTTAGTAAAAGGCACATGACAGCCCACCTGGAGTTTGCCAAATGGCACCCGAAGGACTGTCAGACCATGAGAAACAAAATTCTCTGATCTGATCAGACAAGGATTGAACTCTTTGGCATGAATGCCGGTGTTGCCAACCAAATGCCCCCCCCAAAAAATCAGTCTGTCCTGCCTTCATTGTGCATGTGTCATTTCAGAGCGTCAGCCGTGGTTCACTTATGATCACCTTGTTTCTACTTCAAACTACACTACAGTCATCATCTGTGTCAGCGACAGATGATCTGAAGCTTTTGTACAACAATCATTTCCACATAAATTCAGCATTTTTTCATAATAAAAGATGGGGGAAGCGATCAAAGCGCCACAGCATCACGTCTGAGTCTGACGTGTGCTGCTGCTGCGCCTACGTCATTATGGAGCGTCAGATTATCGCCTTGTTTCTGCTTAAAACTGACTTCAGAATGATTTAAGAGGTTTTACTTTGTCTTCTGATGGTTAATAATCACATTATTCCCTTTGATCACTTTGGGCGTAGAGAGTCAGACTCAGAGAGTCAGACTCAGATGTGCTGCTGTGGTCCGAAATGATGCATTCGCAGTGAAGGCAGGGTGGACCAATTTTTAGGGGAGTGCGTTCGGTCTGCGGCACCGGGCGTCATGTTTGGAGGAAACAGGCACCATCCGTACAGTGAAGCATGGTGGGAGACTGGGAGACTAGTCAGGATTGAGGGAAAGATAAATGCAACAATGTACAGAGCCATCCTGGATGAAAACCTGCTCCAGAGCTCTCTGACCTCAGACTGGGGTGACGGTTCATCTTTGACCCTAAGCACACAGCCAAGATATCAAAGGAGTGGCTTCAGGACAACTTTGTGAATGTCCTTGAGAGGGCCAGCCAGAGCCCAGACCTACATAAATCCAATTGAACATCTCTAGAGAGATCTGAAAATGGCTGTGCAATGATGCTCCCCATCCAACCTGATGGAGCTTGAGAGGTGCTGCAAAGAGGAATGGACAAAACTGCCCAAAGATAGGTGCACCAAGCTTGTGGCATCATATTCAAGAAGACTCGAGGCTGTAATTGCTGCCAAAGGTGCATCAACAAAGTATTGAGCAAAGGGTATGAATACTTAAGTACTTGTGATTTCTTAGTTTTTTATTTTTAATAAAGTTGCAAAAATTCATGTTGTCATTATGGGGTGTTGTGAGTAGAACTTTGAGAGAAAAAAATGAATTTACTCCATTTTGAAATAAGGCTGCAACATAACAAAATGTGGAAAAATTGAATACTTTCCCGATGTGCCGTATGATGGGTTTTCACTGTTCCATCCAATTGTTCCATCGATGATTGTCATGAAAGTCATTTTCGACTTTGAGATATTTTTGGCAGCATAATGACAAACTACCCACAATTCAACACCAGTTAGGCCTGTGGTGTGAGAGAAATTGTGTTGCTGTGTCTGTACTCATGCATCCTGTCCTTTGCAACACACATAAGTCTACAATGTTAATGAGACTTTTCACTGAAGCTGTTAAAAATTGCATCTGCACCTTCTAACACAAGATGTCAATGACACACTGTGACAAGCTGCTGAGTACAGTGTTAAACTGTGGGATGCTGCCATCTTGATGCTTCTTCTATTTGAATAAAAAACACCAAATATTCTACATAACTGCCTGCACTGACATGGTCCAGGATAATGTGAACCCGACTACACAGCAAAAAGAGATGATGACAATGACGATGATGATAAAATAGATGGAGATTTGTTTGCAATATACAGAAGCAACAGAACAAAATGAAACACCTGAAGACCAGTAATGACTGATGGAGAATTTTGCTGCTAAAAAAAAAATAAAGATTGAAAACATGGAAAGGCAACAGGTCAAACTGCTGTTAATCGATCGAAAAGAGAGGGAAACTTATGAGTCTAAATGAAGCAGATGATAAGCAAGTGAGTCATGATTTGCATGAATTAAAAGGCAGAATGCAGAGGAACGGTGATGATGTGTTTGGGGACCAGTGGGAAAATATGAACACACAGTGCCTCATGACATCTGCAAATATTTCTGTAGCAAATGTTATATCATTCATTTGAAAGACATTTTTGCCTTTGCTGATTGTGGTATGAGGAAAATGTAGATGAGTTGGTGAGTGAGTTGCTCCATCCGAGCCAATCTGTAGCAACAATAACTCTAAAACAATAAATGCTATCAGTTTGTAACTCACAAAATTAAAAGAACATATAATGAGGACAATCCCTGCTGTAACTGGTGAAATTTATTTAGATTAGATTAGATTAGATTAGATTAGATAGACCTTTATTGATCTCTTGGGAAAACTCCCTCAGGGAAATTGAGGTTCCAGCAACATTGTACAGCAGCACACAAGGTAAGAAGCACACAGAGCATCAAAAGTGAAAGTAAAAAAGAAAAACAGTTTGCAAATATAAATATAAATACACACTATAAATACCAGACATACTGATCAAAACTGTTTTACTGGCTACTACTGTTCCTCTCCTTCCTGTCTCCTGTCTTCCTGTTACTCATCCTCCCCCTGAGTAAGGAGTTATACAGTCTGATTGCCTGAAGGACAAAGGAATTTTTCATTCTGTTGGTCCTAAACTCGGGAAGGAGCAATCTGTGGCTGAAGAGGCTCCTCTGGTTGCTGATGACGGTGTGCAGAGGGTGACTGATGCATCACATTCATCAAAAGAGTGACTTTGTTTTGCCTGTGTAATATCCCATGCATGTGTCTGCAGTTTGCTGAATGGTTTGTAGATTGTGGATGAATTATCCAAAAGGTCTGCCTCCTGAACAATGGACTTGCCATGTGCTCACTGCTGCAGTCTGTCCAGTGAAGAAGCTAGCAATCACAGGGAGAAATATGAGGTGCACTCTGCCCTTCTAACAGAATAACAGCAATGGGGAGAAACGTGATGTCTGCAACACTGGCAAACATGGGAAAAAATGCATAAAAGTACAGGGAAATAAACCTGGAATTGAAGGACCGATGACATATGTGGCTGCGGATGATGGCAAAACTTTTCATCTGTACTGCAAATTAGTGATACTCAACTCTAAACATTGGTGCAGAATGTCTGGAAACACATTTCTAAGCATTGCTCCAGATACAGACAACTCTAGTTCTGATAAAAGGGGTAATTTGGTTTGACGGCCTGCTACACGGGGGCCTGAGTATGTTACTTACCGCCTGTTTATCGAAACAAAGAGGGAGGTTATAATCTCGGAGCCCAGAAACATTTGTTTCACATCTCGAGTACGAAATGTTTGACACCTGGGATGGGTAGGACTGTACTCGGGAACCCCCAAAAGGCCTTTCTTAAGTTCCACAAATGTGGACTACCACTAGAGGGCGCCACATGAAGTGCCCCCAAAATCAGATTTAATTCACACCTTGGGTACATCCACCAAATCTGTGCCAAAATGTTCAGTCTAAGAGTCTGATAAAGGACTGGTGGTTCTTAAGTAACCCCCCCCCCCCCCCCCCAATTTCACAATTAATTCACATCTCGAGTACGTCCACGAATCTTTGCTTAAATACAGCCCACAACCCACTGACTAAGGATCTATGATTCTTAAGTTCCTAAGTTGTGCACTAAGGTACTTTAGAAGTGGCCAAAGTGCATGACCTACCTAATTAGCATATTTCAAATGTAATTAACATCTTGAGTACATCAATGAATCTTTGCTCAAATCCCGAGCACAGTCCTACCTATCCCAGGTGTCAAACCTTTCACACTCCAGATGTGAAACAAATTTTCTGGGCTCCCAGACTATTATACATCTTGATATATGGCAAGATGTCAAAAAGCACCTGCTGTTGTGTGGGCCGCTGAAGAGGAGGTACTGCTGGCCCACCACCACCAGAGGGCGCCCTGCCTGGAGTGCGGGCTCCAGGCACCAGAGGGCGCTGCCGCATCATGGGAGTAGCCTGGGTGACAGCTGTCACCCATCACCAGACACAGCTGTTCTACTCAGCACCGAGGTATATCAGGAGGACGGCGTCTCCACCTCAGTGCCGAGATATCGCCTAAGACCAAGGTAGTATTCTCTGCAGTTATACATTGCATCATCAGCTAAGACTGTTAAAACCTTTTTCAGGACTGGTGACTACTGAAAACCTCATTCTTTGGATAAGTACTCACCTTCCTGCTATACTTTGCCAAGAGGTGGAGGCGGCTTCTCCCCTCTCTGTTACTGGGTGCGTTCATCCACTCCTGTGTGTTGTTGCTCTCTCCTGCCAGCAGTACCGGATCCGACGAGCGGAGGCAGTGGCCACCTGGGAATTCGGGACTTGGCGGTTCCAGTATTTCCAGGGTTCGGTGGCAGAGGAGATCTGGGTGGTTCCGGTTCGACTGAGACAGACGTCTCCTACCTTCGAGCCTGCCCACACGACACCAGCGGATTCGACCCCAAATTGTGTTTGTTGTATTACTCGTGCTTGTTTCAGTAGTAAATCTTGTTATTTACTCTCTCCATTGTCCGTTCATTGCGCCCCCTGTTGTGGGTCCGTGTTCCTACACTTTCACAACAGGATATCTCGGCCAGCGTCATGGATCCCGAGGGGCGTCAACCGGCTGTTGAACGGCCAATGGAAGACCAAGGCGCGGCGGAGGCTTCGGGAGGGGTAATCGGTGAGTTGCAGCGGATCCTCACCGCTTTCACCTCTCGGATCGACTTAATGACCGAGCAGCACGTTCTCCTAAACCGCAGGGTGGAGGCTCTCGCCGCACAAGTGGAGGCGCGCCCTTCGGGCGCCGCTGCGGCTCTCCCTCCCGAGGACCCTGCGTGCGAAAGTAACGTTCCACTGGTCGTTCAACGGTCCCTCCCTCCGTCCCCAGAAGCATACATAAGCCCTCCAGAACCGTACGGAGGCTGTGTGGAGACGTGCGCGGACTTTCTTATGCAGTGTTCGCTCGTCTTCGCTCAGCGTCCCGTGATGTACGCGACTGATGCTAGCAAAGTAGCTTATGTGATAAATCTGCTTCGCGGGGAGGCACGCGCTTGGGCTACAGCGCTCTGGGAGCAGAACTCACGGCTCCTTCATACATACGATGGGTTTGTACGGGAGCTCAGAACGGTGTTCGATCATCCCAACAGAGGGGAGTCCGCTTCAACCGCACTACTGTCCATACGACAGGGACGTCGGAGCGCAGCTGCCTATGCAGTCGCCTTCCGCATCGCGGCGGCGAGATCCGGCTGGAATAGCACTGCCCTCCGTGCTGCCTTTGTAAACGGACTGTCTCTGGTCCTAAAAGAGCACCTGGTGGCTAAGGACGAACCGCGGGATTTAGATGGGCTCATCGATCTAGTCATACGACTCGACAACCGGTTAGAAGAACGCCGTCGGGAACGAGGCGAAGGGCGTGGCCAGGCACGCGTCGTCCCTCTCCCTTCCGGGTCCGATCGAGCTCCGCCCTCCCCATGCTCCTCTGTTCCTGCGCTCCGTGCGCCTATGGCTCCCCCTGCTGACGAAGCTATGGACACAAGCAGGGCAACATTTAGGGCACCTGGAGCACAAAGGAGGCGGGCCCACGGAGCTTGTTATGTTTGTGGCTCGAGTGAGCATATGGCAAACGACTGCCCCGAGCGGTTAAACTCCAACGCCCGCCCCTAGAGACTGGGCCAGGGGTGGGCCAAAACATTCACGTGGGACACACCCACATTGCTACACGACTCCCAGTCACGATCCTTTATGAGGATTCAACCCTGAAGGCCCCAGCACTGGTGGACACGGGCTCTGAGGGGAATCTGCTTGACAGTAGATGGGCCAGGGAGATAGGGCTCCCTCTGGTGGCTCTTACCTCGCCTGTGCAGGTTCGGGCGCTAGATGGCTCCCTACTCCCACCAATCACACATAAGACACCTCCAGTAACTCTGGTGGTGTCAGGTAACCACCGGGAGGTGATCGAGTTCTTTGTGACTCAGGCCACCTCCCGTGTGGTTTTAGGGTTTCCATGGATGCTAAAGCACAATCCCCGGATTGATTGGCCGTCCGGGGTAGTGGTTCAGTGGAGCGAAACCTGCCATCGGGAGTGTCTAGGTTCCTCGGTTCCTCCCGGCTCCCAAGCTAAGGAGGAGGTCCGAGTCCCGCCCAATCTGAAGGCGGTGCCAGCGGAGTACCATGACCTCGCTGATGTGTTCAGCAAGGATCTGGCTCTTACGCTTCCTCCTCACCGCCCGTACGATTGTGCCATTCATTTGGTTCCAGGCAGTGAGTTTCCGTCCAGTAGGCTGTACAACCTCTCACGGCCGGAGCGTGAATCAATGGAGACCTACATCCGGGACTCATTAGCTGCCGGGTTGATCCGGAATTCCACCTCTCCGATGGGTGCTGGTTTCTTTTTTGTGGGTAAAAAGGATGGCGGGCTTCGTCCATGCATTGACTATAGGGGGTTGAACGAAATCACGGTTCGCAATCGATACCCGTTGCCCCTGTTGGATTCGGTGTTCACCCCCTTGCATGGAGCCAATATCTTCACCAAACTTGATCTTAGGAATGCGTATCATTTGGTTCGGATCCGGAAGGGAGACGAATGGAAGACGGCATTTAACACCCCGTTGGGCCATTTTGAGTACCTGGTCATGCCGTTCAGTCTCACTAACGCTCCCGCGACCTTCCAAGCGTTGGTAAACGATGTCCTGCGGGACTTCCTGCACCGGTTCGTCTTCGTGTATCTGGACGATATACTCATCTTTTCCCCGGATCCTGAGACTCATGTCCGGCATGTCCGTCAGGTCCTGCAGCGGTTGTTGGAGAACCGCCTGTTTGTGAAGGGCGAGAAGTGTGAGTTCCACCGCACTTCTTTGTCCTTCCTGGGGTTTATCATCTCCTCTAACTCCGTCGCCCCGGACCCGGCCAAGGTTGCGGCGGTGAGAGATTGGCCCCAACCTACAAGCCGTAGGAAACTGCAACAGTTCCTCGGTTTTGCTAATTTTTATAGGAGGTTCATTAAGGGCTACAGTCAGGTAGTTAGCCCCCTGACAGCCCTGACCTCTCCAAAAGTTCCCTTCACCTGGTCGGACCGGTGCGAGGCCGCGTTCAAGGAGTTGAAACGGCGCTTCTCGTCTGCACCAGTTCTGGTGCAGCCCGATTCTAGCCGCCAGTTAGTGGTTGAAGTGGATGCCTCGGACTCAGGGATAGGAGCGGTGCTCTCCCAGAGCGGGAAGACCGATAAGGTCCTTCACCCGTGTGCCTATTTTTCTCGCAGGTTGACCCCCGCTGAACGGAATTATGACGTCGGCAATCGGGAACTCCTTGCTGTGAAAGAGGCCCTCGAAGAGTGGAGACATTTGTTGGAGGGAACAGCCGTGCCATTCACGGTTTTCACTGACCATCGGAACCTGGAGTACATCAGAACCGCCAAGCGTCTGAACCCCAGGCAAGCCCGCTGGTCACTGTTCTTTGGCCGTTTTGACTTCCGGATTACCTACCGTCCCGGGACCAAGAATCAGAGATCGGATGCATTGTCCCGGGTGCACGAAGATGAGGTCAAAACGTAACCGTCGGATCCCCCGGATCCCATCATCCCGGAGTCCGCTATCGTGGCCTCCCTCACCTGGGACGTGGAGAAGACCGTCCGGGAGGCCCTGACCCGTGTCCCGGACCCCGGAAACGGACCAAAAAACAGACTATACGTCCCACCAGAGGCTAGGGCTGCAGTCCTGGACTTCTGTCACAGTTCTAAGCCCTCCTGTCACCCAGGGGTGCAAAGGACCGTGGCAGTCGTCCGGCAACGCTTCTGGTGGGCATCCCTGGAGACCGACGTCCGGGACTACGTCCAGGCCTGTACCACCTGCGCCAGGGGCAAGGCCGACCATAGGAAGACCTCAGGGCAGCTACAGCCACTGCCCGTGCCTCATCGCCCTGGTCCCACATCGGCCTGGACTTCGTCACGGGTCTCCCGCCGTCCCAGGGAAACACCGTCGTCTTCACGATAGTGGACCGTTTCTCCAAGGCGGCCCACTTCGTGGCCCTCCCGAAGCTCCCTACGGCCCAGGAGACAGCGGACCTCCTGGTCCACCACGTCGTCAGTCTGCATGGCATACCATCAGACATCGTCTCCGATCGCGGTCCCCAGTTCACCTCACATGTCTGGAGGAGCTTCTGCCGGGAACTGGGGGCCACGGTCAGCCTCTCGTCTGGGTACCACCCCCAGACCAACGGGCAGGCAGAGCGGGCGAATCAAGAACTGGAGCAGACACTTCGCTGTGTGACAGCCGCGCACCCGACGGCCTGGAGTACCCACCTGGCCTGGATCGAGTACGCCCACAACAGCCAAGTGTCATCAGCCACCGGCCTCTCCCCGTTTGAGGTGTGCTTGGGGTATCAGCCCCCCTTGTTTCCGGTGGTTGAGGGAGAGGTCGGTGTGCCCTCGGTCCAGGCCCACCTACGGAAGTGCCGTCGGGTGTGGCGGACCGCCCGCTCTGCCTTGTTGCAGGCCCGGACGAGGGCGAAGAAACATGCAGACCGGCGGCGAGCCCCGGCCCCCAAGTATCGTCCTGGGCAGGAGGTCTGGTTGTCCACGAAGGACATTCCCCTACAGGTTGATTCTCCAAAACTGCAAGAACGGTACATCGGACCTTATAAGATCCTCAAGGTCATCAACCCCGCCGCAGTGAGGCTCCAGCTTCCGGCCTCACTGCGGATCCATCCAGTCTTCCATGTTTCCCGGATCAAGCCTCTTCACACCTCACCCCTCTGCACCCCGGGTCCGGCGCCGCCTCCTGCCCGGATCATCGACGGAGCACCGGCTTGGACTGTCCGCCGGCTCCTTGACGTCCGTCGGATGGGCCGGGGTTTTCAGTATCTGGTGGACTGGGAGGGGTACGGCCCCGAGGAGCGCTCCTGGGTGAAGAAGGGCTTCATCCTGGACCCGGCCCTCCTGGCCGACTTCTACCGACGCCATCCGGACAAGCCCGGTCGTGCGCCAGGAGGCGCCCGTTGAGGGGGGGGGGTCCTGTTGTGTGGGCCGCTGAAGAGGAGGTACTGCTGGCCCACCACCACCAGAGGGCGCCCTGCCTGGAGTGCGGGCTCCAGGCACCAGAGGGCGCTGCCGCATCATGGGAGTAGCCTGGGTGACAGCTGTCACCCATCACCAGACACAGCTGTTCTACTCAGCACCGAGGTATATCAGGAGGACGGCGTCTCCACCTCAGTGCCGAGATATCGCCTAAGACCAAGGTAGTATTCTCTGCAGTTATACATTGCATCATCAGCTAAGACTGTTAAAACCTTTTTCAGGACTGGTGACTACTGAAAACCTCATTCTTTGGATAAGTACTCACCTTCCTGCTATACTTTGCCAAGAGGTGGAGGCGGCTTCTCCCCTCTCTGTTACTGGGTGCGTTCATCCACTCCTGTGTGTTGTTGCTCTCTCCTGCCAGCAGTACCGGATCCGACGAGCGGAGGCAGTGGCCACCTGGGAATTCGGGACTTGGCGGTTCCAGTATTTCCAGGGTTCGGTGGCAGAGGAGATCTGGGTGGTTCCGGTTCGACTGAGACAGACGTCTCCTACCTTCGAGCCTGCCCACACGACACCAGCGGATTCGACCCCAAATTGTGTTTGTTGTATTACTCGTGCTTGTTTCAGTAGTAAATCTTGTTATTTACTCTCTCCATTGTCCGTTCATTGCGCCCCCTGTTGTGGGTCCGTGTTCCTACACTTTCACAACACCTGCCATATTTTGACAAAAAAAAAAAAAAGTGTGGAAGGTGGATTTTAGATCAGCTGATGAAAGTTTGGCGGTATTTGATGCACCTACTAAATACAGAAAGTGCATTATTTATCTCCACCTGTTCACAGATGTGCCTTAATTGTATATAAATATTTTTCATTTCTTTTCATACTTTATGATGCCACAAGGTCTAATGGGATGAAAGCCAAAATTCTGACTGTGGTTCTCCAACATCACCTGAACGTGCCTCATTAGAAGTGGAAGCAGACGGGACATGGAGGAGGCTGAGTGAAGTGGCTTCATCCCCGTCTGAAGGAACAGCAGAGGAGGGTACTGGCACGGCCTCCATCCTCATGACTTACTGAGACACGTGACACCTCTGGAGACAGATCACCAGCTGGTGTCCGTCTTAGACTTTGCCTGAAAAACTGCATTTCTGCCTGTCTCTTTGAGACGGCACCTCACAAAGACTGACAACCGTCAACACGCCTCTACGCCCACTCTCAAGCCTGCCTACCTGCCTACCTACCTACCGCCTCCTTCCCATTCTTCATCTCTATATATCTGAATCTGGTCTGAAGATAGAAGAAAATCTGCGGTGGGATTATGTACTGTGAGCTGCTAATAATGTTGAAGAGCCTCCTGGGCTCTTCTCTCCCGCAGCAACGGTGCAATAAAGCCAGAGGCTGGGAAATACATGGCTATTTAATGGAAAGTGAAGCATCTGAGCTGCTGTGATATATTTACAGGTAGCCTTTTTTATCCCATCCTGCACTTGTCTGCCTTGCCTGCCTGCCCGTCATCCACCTTGGAGGAGACCTGGCATCTGCTGTTCCCTACGAATTCCCTGCAGCCTCCCACACCACTGCCACAAAACACACTGTCTGCTTGCACAGGCAATAAAACAAGAAGTAGAGTGGGTGCAGCCGTCGTGATTGCAGTTGAAAAGGAAAGGTGGAAGAGGAAGAAACCTGGAGCTGTTCTCAAAAAAAATGGTGAAAGATGCAGATTATCAGATTATAATGCTCCCTTCGTCACACTTTGCTTTGTTGTGCTTAGTGCCGCTGCCCAGTTTCCCACTATTCAAATCTCCCCCATTTAGTTTGTACCATCTGTCTGATGCCAAAGTCAGAATGGGTATGACACAACAGGGCCACTGTTTTGTTGTCTTGTTCTATTTATTCCTTGATAATGAGAAATCAGCGGAGGGAATGGCGTGGAGCTCGCTGCCGCACATGCACTCCCGTGTATCTCTTTCTAGGCCATATGGCTCGACTGCAGGGGGCTACTTGACTCTTCTGACTCTGTGGCACCACAGGCACGGATCTTTATCTCTCTTCTTTAGAGGGTTGACACAAATCCGCACTGCCAGACATTCGCCAATCAACACAGAGTACTTTCTCGACAGTATTTCCGCTGCACGCTGCAGTAACTCTCTGCAAGTTGTCAACAGAGGGCTTGAACAGCGACAACGGAATCTTCAAGAAATCTTTAAAGCTGCAGTGTGCACAATTTAGTTCCATCTAGTGGTGAGGTTGCAGATTGCATTATGTCATAACTGGTCATGACTTTGTTTCCCTTTATGTTTCTTCTTATTTGGTGACAGGGATTCATGCTCCTTTGTGTTCTCTTGTCATATGTATGATCTCCAAATGTGTGTTCTCAAACTTGTCAGCCTGCGCTAGCAGCCAGTAGACTGTCTCAGGGTGTAACTACAGATTCTTCTTCATTTTCTATGTTACAAAATGCGAAAGACAAAGTATGTTCCCTTTGGTCAGTGGTGGCCACAGTTCAGCTAATCACCAAACAGCTAATAATTAGTGACGCTAATTTTTTTTTATTAGTGGATTAGCTTTTCAGCTAACTTTGAACACCACTCATGGACAAAATAGCTTGCACCAAATTTAGTTCTGCTAACTTTAAGTGAAATTAAGTAGAATTAAACTTAACTCTTTGTGGCAGTACACAGACAAAATTACAAAAAAAAAACATCTGACTTTCCAAGTATGTATGTACAGGGTGACCAAAAAAAACCAAAAAAAAACCAGAACCCACGAAAATTGTAATAAGTCCTACAAACACGATTGGGCTTCCCCAACATGTCTTGGTCAACCAAGGAAATGACATTTTGCTTGGAGGCCTATTTCACCAACACACCATTTGAAGCATAATTATGAGAGAACATGACTTTTATGCAAAGTAACCAAGATAACTGGAACTTTGGGGAATGATCTTACACAGAGTGAAGTTTAAGTCCAGCAAATTTCCAGAAATTTGTCAGATTTATTTCAATTTTTATGGGTTCTGGGTTGTTTTTTTTGGGGGGGGGGGGTGTCACCCTGTACTTGATAGTAAATTACAAAATATTTACACATCAATATATATGTTTATGTCATGTATTATATACGACAATTCTTTCCAGGGCTTAAATTTTAATTGTTCAGGTCAATAGAAATGTAGAAAGAACTGATTTTAGAATGAATCAACAACTTACTGTTGAATGCTTAATATTGTCTAGGTAGCTTCAATGGTAATTATTATTTAAAAATAATTGAATTGCTTATCCTATGCAGACAGCATAGTGGCTTAGTGGTTAGCACTGTTGTCTCACAGCAAGAAGGTCCCAGGTTTGCTTCTGGTCCTTTCCCTCTGGACTTTATATGTTCTCCCCGTGTTTTTTTGAGTGATATTTACGTGAAAAAACCTAGGTAAGTTTTTTACTCAGAAATTCCAAGTAAATTTTACAAGGAGAATTCGTTAAATTTTGCTTGCATCCAGTGTAGAATTTGTGCCAAATCAAGATGCAAATCCAAATTGGATCTGCTATGGCAACCTTGAATGAAAACATGGTGAACAATCAAAAAGTTTTACTTTTTATGAATAAAGACAGAGTAAAATTCAATGAAAATATTCAGTTGATAATTCCTAGTAAATGTTACTTGAGTTATTCTTTTAGATAAACTAATATATTCAAGCAAAATTTACTTAAGAATTCACCTTCTAAAATTTACTTGGAATTTCTGAGTGAAAAAACTTGCCTAGGTTTTTCCAAGTAACTATCACTCCAATTTTTTTTCAGTGTGGATGGATGTTTATCCTGTGCTATAATTTCTTCTGCTGTTCTTTTTGACGTGAGGTCAGAAAAAAAAAGTTATTTTATGAAGAGTGTAACCATTCAAACATGGTCTTCTTTGAGTAAAGTAGTTCCGCTGTACTGCATGACCCTTCCATCGTCGCCGCAGTTTGTTTTCTGAATGAAAATTAATTGTTCAGTTGGTCCCTCAAGGTATTTGTGGTTGTTTCTGTAGGAGGTTTTGTCCCTAAGAAGGACTAATTTCAAGGACCTTTCTTGCAAACTAAATTTGAAGGATTTTCTGATCATAGATTCTCACTTTGTAATCAATTTCAATCATTTTAAGTTACAAAGAAAAACATTACTCAAAGAACTCATGATAATGACATATAACTATCTGCTCTACATGAGGCAACAAATTTAGAATTAAAGAGTGAACCATAAAATTACACAAGTCACCATCAACTAATTATGCCCTGATTATGCTCTAATAGGTACGTGAGTGCGCAATCACTTGATTAGAACCTTTTTGTAGAAAGAAAGTTGTAAAATTTGAATAGCATTTATATTATGCTGCTGTCTTCCACAGCATGTCTTTTTCCTGATTCTCTCCCCTCAGCCCCAACCAGTCCCAGCAGAAGACTGCACCTCCCTGAGCCTGGTTCTGCTGGAGGTTTCTTCCTGTTAAAGGGGAGTTTTTCCTTCCCACTGTCGCCAAGTGCTTGCTCATAGGGGGTCATTTTGACTGTTGGGGTTTTTCTGTGATTATTGTATGGCTTTTGTTGTGATTTGGCGCTATATAAATAAAACTGATTTGATTTGATTTGATTATATGTATGTGAGTTCTTGCATTTGCATAATTTCAAATGTAAAAAAAAACTTATGAAATACCTTTTAGATTGATGTTCTGCATGTCGTGAATTCATGCACCATCACAAAAACAGCTGCCACGCTCATGTCAGAAAACCTTTCACTTCCCCTACCAGTTGACAAGTTGTATTTACAATTTTTAAGCACTTGGTGGTGCTGTTGTAGTGGCCTTTATGCTGTTCATTGGTCCAGTGTGTGAATGGTTGGACTTGGAAACAGGTTCGTCACCCAAGATGACGGACCTGTTGCTGCATGCAGCACTTGTTAAGATAAGTTATCTAAGCAATCTATATTATGCATTTAGTATTCAGAAATGCTTGCTCGGGTTAGGGTTAGAATAATAAAAATTAGAGCACTGCGCTCATAGAACGGAAACCTCCACCAACACTAGTTTCCAATTCCACCAAGTTTCATCTTGTAAGAAATTTTCAAGGTCAAGGTCCTGTTACAAGTGGCTTTTCATAAGCTAAATTAGAGTTGACCAAATGTCAGGAGTATGTATTTAGTTCATGCACTTGAATCAAAGTTTTTTTGTGGTGTTGTCAGGGTTTGTTTGTTTGTTTGTTTATTTTACTATTTCGGTTTCTGAATTCTTTTTCAGATGATTTTCACAGAACTTTTGTTATCGCTGCACAATTTGTCATTGTCAGGTTTTGGGTTGTATGTATTGCAAATTGTTTTTTTTTCTGTTCTTGGATTCTGCATGGTGTTTGTCTTTGTATTTTTTTTGTGCAGGGTTTTGTGTCACTGATCTTGTCTGGTGGTGGGCGGTTACCTTCTGGTCTCCACGCCCCACTTCGGACCTCAGCCTGCACACCTGTTCCTCATCACCCTGTCATTACCCCAAGCATTTAAGCCTCTCACTTCCCTGTCTTCTCGGTCAGATTGTTGTGCTCCATGTCTTTACTTCTAGCCTTGTACTTTGTATTTTTCCTCATCCTGCTTGTCTCCAGGGTTTTCACAACCGCCTGCTTTTTTTTTTTTTTGGATCTCGCCTCTGCCTGATGAACTTGTTACTGTTGTTTATTTCTGGACTGCCTTTTTGTGGACTGAACCCTGCTTGTTACTCTCCAGTAAATCTTTTTAAACAAATACACTGTGTCTGAGCCCAGCAATTGTGTCCTGCCATTCCGTGTTGCAAAGCCTGATAGCTATTGCTTTTTGGCACTTGGTGTTGTGTGGGCTGCTGAAGAGGAGGTACTGCTGGCCCACCACCACCAGAGGGCGCCCTGCCTGGAGTGCGGGCTCCAGGCACCAGAGGGCGCTGCCGCCTTATGGGAGTAGCCTGGGTGACAGCTGTCACCCATCACCAGACACAGCTGTTCCACTCAGCACAGAGGTATATCAGGAGGACGGCGTCTCCACCTCAGTGCCGAGGTATCGCCTAAGACTGAGGTAATATTCTCTGCATTTATATTCTGAACAACCAGCTAAACTTGTTAAACCTTTTCAGGACCGTAGACTACTGATAGCTTCATTGCTTGGATAAGTACTCACCTTCCTGCTGTACTTTGACAAGAGGTGGAGGCGGCTTCTCCCCTCTCCGTTACTGGGTGCGGTCGCATCCACACCTGTGTGTTGTTACTCTCTCCCGCCAGCAGTACCGGATCCGACGAGCGGAGGCAGTGGCCACCTGGGAATTCGGGACTTGGCGGTTCCAGTATTTCCAGGGTTCGGTGGCAGAGGAGATCTGGGTGGTTCCGGTTCGACTGAGACGGACGTCTCCTACCTTCGAGCCTGCCCACACGACACCAGCGGATTCGACCCCAAATTGTGATTGTTGTATTTATTGTGCTCGTTTCACAATAGTAAACCTTGTTATTTACCTTCTCCATTGTCCGTTCATTGCGCCCCCTGTTGTGGGTCCGTGTTCCTACACTTTCACAACAGGATATCTCGGCCAGCGTCATGGACCCCGAGGGGCGTCAACCGGCTGTTGAACGGCCAATGGAAGACCAAGGCGCGGCGGAGGCTTCGGGAGGGGTAATCGGTGAGTTGCAGCGGATCCTCACCGCTTTCACCTCTCGGATCGATTTAATGACCGAGCAGCACGTTCTCCTAAACCGCAGGGTGGAGGCTCTCGCCGCACAAGTGGAGGCGCGCCCTTCGGGCGCCGCTGCGGCTCTCCCTCCCGAGGACCCTGCGCGCGAAAGTGACGTTCCACTGGTCGTTCAACGGTCCCTTCCTCCGTCCCCAGAAGCATACATAAGCCCTCCAGAGCCGTACGGAGGCTGTGTGGAGACGTGCGTGGACTTTGTGATGCAGTGTTCGCTCGTCTTCGCACAGCGTCCCGTGATGTACGCGACTGATGCTAGCAAAGTAGCTTATGTGATAAATCTGCTTCGCGGGGAGGCACGCGCTTGGGCTACAGCGCTCTGGGAACAGAACTCACGGCTCCTTCATACATACGATGGGTTTGTACGGGAGCTCAGAACGGTGTTCGATCATCCCAACAGAGGAGAGTCCGCTTCAACCGCACTACTGTCAATAAGACAGGGGCGTCGGAGCGCAGCTGCCTATGCAGTCGCCTTCCGCATCGCGGCGGCGAGATCCGGCTGGAATAGCACTGCCCTCCGCGCTGCCTTTGTAAACGGACTGTCACTGGTCCTAAAAGAGCACCTGGTGGCTAAGGACGAACCGCGGGATTTAGATGGGCTCATCGATCTAGTCATACGACTCGACAACCGGTTAGAAGAACGCCGTCGGGAACGAGGCGAAGGGCGTGGCCAGGCACGCGTCGTCCCTCTCCCTTCCGGGTCCGATCGAGCTCCGCCCTCCCCACGCTCCTCTGTTCCTGCGCTCCGTGCGCCTATGGCTCCCCCTGCTGACGAAGCTATGGACACGAGCAGGGCAACATTTAGGGCGCCTGGAGCACAAAGGAGGCGGGCCCACGGAGCTTGTTATGTTTGTGGCTCGAGTGAGCATCTCGCAAACGACTGCCCCGAGCGGTTAAAACGCCAACGCCCGCCCCTAGAGACTGGGCCAGGGGTGGGCCAAAATATTCACGTGGGACACACCCACATTGCTACACGACTCCCAGTCACGATCCTGCTTGAGGATTCAACCCTGAAGGCCCCAGCACTGGTGGACACGGGCTCTGAGGGGAATCTGCTTGACAGTAGATGGGCCAGGGAGATAGGGCTCCCTCTGGTGGCTCTTACCTCGCCTGTGCAGGTTCGGGCGCTAGATGGCTCCCTACTCCCACCAATCACACATAAGACTCCTCCAGTAACTCTGGTGGTGTCAGGTAACCACCGGGAGGTGATCGAGTTCTTTGTGACTCAGGCCACCTCCCGTGTGGTTTTGGGGTTTCCCTGGATGCTAAAGCACAATCCCCGGATCGATTGGCCGTCCGGGGTAGTGGTTCAGTGGAGCGAAACCTGCCATCGGGAGTGTCTAGGTTCCTCGGTTCCTCCCGGCTCCCAAGCTAAGGGTGAGGTCCGAGTCCCGCCCAATCTGAAGGCGGTGCCGGCGGAGTACCATGACCTCGCTGACGTGTTCAGCAAGGATCTGGCTCTCACGCTTCCTCCCCACCGCCCGTATGATTGTGCCATTGATTTGGTTCCAGGCAGTGAGTTTCCGTCCAGTAGGCTGTACAACCTCTCACGGCCGGAGCGTGAATCAATGGAGACCTACATTCGGGACTCATTAGCTGCCGGGTTGATCCGGAATTCCACCTCTCCGATGGGTGCTGGTTTCTTTTTTGTGGGTAAAAAGGATGGCGGGCTTCGTCCATGCATTGATTATAGGGGGTTGAACGAAATCACGGTTCGCAATCGATACCCGTTGCCCCTGTTGGATTCGGTGTTCACCCCCTTGCATAGAGCCAATATCTTCACCAAACTTGATCTTAGGAATGCGTATCATTTGGTTCGGATCCGGAAGGGAGACGAATGGAAGACGGCATTTAACACCCCGTTGGGCCATTTTGAGTACCTGGTCATGCCGTTCGGTCTCACTAATGCTCCCGCGACCTTCCAAGCGTTGGTAAACGATGTCCTGCGGGACTTCCTGCACCGGTTCGTCTTCGTATATCTGGACGATATACTCATCTTTTCCCCGGATCCTGAGACTCATGTCCGGCATGTCCGTCAGGTTCTGCAGCGATTGTTGGAGAACCGCCTGTTTGTGAAGGGCGAGAAGTGTGAATTCCACCGCACTTCTTTGTCCTTCCTGGGGTTTATAATCTCCTCTAACTCCGTCGCCCCTGATCCGGCCAAGGTTGCTGCGGTGAGAGATTGGCCCCAACCTACAAGCCGTAGGAAGCTGCAACAGTTCCTCGGTTTTGCTAATTTCTACAGGAGGTTCATTAAGGGCTATAGTCAGGTAGTTAGCCCCCTGACAGCCCTGACCTCACCAAAAGTCCCCTTCACCTGGTCGGATCGGTGCGAAGCCGCGTTCAAGGAGTTGAAACGGCGCTTCTCGTCTGCACCAGTTCTGGTGCAGCCCGATCCTAGCCGCCAGTTAGTGGTTGAAGTGGATGCCTCGGACTCAGGGATAGGAGCGGTGCTCTCCCAGAGCGGGAAGACCGATAAGGTCCTTCACCCGTGTGCCTATTTTTCTCGCAGGTTGACCCCCGCTGAACGGAACTATGACGTCGGCAATCGGGAACTCCTTGCTGTGAAAGAGGCCCTCGAAGAGTGGAGACATCTGTTGGAGGGAACAACCGTGCCATTCACGGTTTTCACTGACCATCGGAACCTGGAGTATATCAGGACCGCCAAGCGGCTGAACCCCAGGCAAGCCCGCTGGTCACTGTTCTTTGGCCGTTTTGACTTCCGGATTACCTACCGTCCCGGGACCAAGAATCAGAGGTCGGATGCACTGTCCCGGGTGCACGAAGACGAAGTCAAAACGGAACCGTCGGATCCCCCGGATCCCATCATCCCAGAGTCCGCTATCGTGGCCGCCCTTACCTGGGACGTGGAGAAGACCGTCCGGGAGGCCCTGACCCGTGTCCCGGACCCCGGAAACGGACCAAAGAACAGACTATACGTCCCACCAGAGGCTAGGGCTGCAGTCCTGGACTTCTGTCACGGTTCTAAGCTCTCCTGCTACCCAGGGGTGCGAAGGACCGTGGCAGTCGTCCGGCAACGCTTCTGGTGGGCATCCCTGGAGGCCGACGTCCGGGACTACGTCCAGGCCTGTACCACCTGCGCCAGGGGCAAGGCCGACCACAGAAAGACCTCAGGGCAGCTACAGCCACTGCCCGTGCCTCATCGCCCCTGGTCCCACATCGGTCTGGACTTCGTCACGGGTCTCCCGCCGTCCCAGGGAAACACCGTCGTCTTCACGATAGTGGACCGTTTCTCCAAGGCGGCCCACTTCGTGGCCCTCCCGAAGCTCCCAACGGCCCAGGAGACAGCGGACCTCCTGGTCCACCACGTCGTCCGTCTGCATGGCATACCATCAGACATCGTCTCCGATCGCGGCCCCCAGTTCACCTCACACGTCTGGAGGAGCTTCTGCCGGGAACTGGGGGCCACGGTCAGCCTCTCGTCTGGGTACCACCCCCAGACCAACGGGCAGGCAGAGCGGGCGAATCAGGAACTGGAGCAGACACTTCGCTGTGTGACAGCCGTGCACCCGACGGCCTGGAGTACCCACCTGGCCTGGATCGAGTATGCCCACAACAGCCAAGTGTCATCAGCCACCGGCCTCTCCCCGTTTGAGGTGTGCTTGGGGTATCAGCCCCCCTTGTTTCCGGTGGTTGAGGGAGAGGTCGGTGTGCCCTCGGTCCAGGCCCACCTACGGAAGTGCCGTCGGGTGTGGCGTGCCGCCCGCTCTGCCTTGTTGCAGGCCCGGACGAGGGCGAAGAAACATGCAGACCGGCGGCGAGCCCCGGCCCCCAAGTATCGTCCTGGGCAGGAGGTCTGGTTGTCCACCAAGGACATTCCTCTACAGGTTGACTCACCGAAACTCCAAGAACGGTACATCGGACCGTATAAGATCCTCAAGGTCATCAACCCCGCCGCAGTGAGGCTCCAGCTTCCGGCCTCACTGCGGATCCACCCAGTTTTTCATGTTTCCCGGATCAAGCCCCTTCACACCTCACACCTCTGCACCCCGGGTCCGGCGCCGCCTCCTGCCCGGATCATCGACGGAGCACCGGCTTGGACTGTCCGCCGGCTCCTTGATGTCCGTCGGATGGGCCGGGGTTTTCAGTATCTGGTGGACTGGGAGGGGTACGGACCCGAGGAGCGCTCCTGGGTGAAGAAGGGTTTCATCCTGGACCCGGCCCTCCTGGCCGACTTCTACCGTCGCCATCCGGACAAGCCCGGTCGTGCGCCAGGAGGCACCCGTTGAGGGGGGGGTCCTGTTGTGTGGGCCGCTGAAGAGGAGGTACTGCTGGCCCACCACCACCAGAGGGCGCCCTGCCTGGAGTGCGGGCTCCAGGCACCAGAGGGCGCTGCCGCCTTATGGGAGTAGCCTGGGTGACAGCTGTCACCCATCACCAGACACAGCTGTTCCACTCAGCACAGAGGTATATCAGGAGGACGGCGTCTCCACCTCAGTGCCGAGATATCGCCTAAGACTGAGGTAATATTCTCTGCATTTATATTCTGAACAACCAGCTGAACTTGTTAAACCTTTTCAGGACCGTAGACTACTGATAGCTTCATTGCTTGGATAAGTACTCACCTTCCTGCTGTACTTTGACAAGAGGTGGAGGCGGCTTCTCCCCTCTCCGTTACTGGGTGCGGTTGCATCCACACCTGTGTGTTGTTACTCTCTCCCGCCAGCAGTACCGGATCCGACGAGCGGAGGCAGTGGCCACCTGGGAATTCGGGACTTGGCGGTTCCAGTATTTCCAGGGTTCGGTGGCAGAGGAGATCTGGGTGGTTCCGGTTCGACTGAGACTGACGTCTCCTACCTTCGAGCCTGCCCACACGACACCAGCGGATTCGACCCCAAATTGTGATTGTTGTATTTATTGTGCTCGTTTCACAATAGTAAACCTTGTTATTTACCTTCTCCATTGTCCGTTCATTGCGCCCCCTGTTGTGGGTCCGTGTTCCTACACTTTCACAACACTTGGTTTCCGATTGATGACTGGAAGATAAACAAACGGGCTTAAAATTGGAACCTCCATCCAATTTTGGTGGTGTAGGTGAATCCATAACAAAAAAAAAAAAAATGAGGCACTTTTGATTGAGATCTAATGCAAAATGTACACCCAGTGGGCTTTTCAAAGATAAATTTAAATGTCCACAAAATCAACAATCTGGATCAAACTGTGTCAGGTGATAGTGAGTGCCAGTCGGCACCTCACTTTGAAATATGAGAGTCATTGGGGCACGTTTACGATATAATGTAAAATATACATGAAATGGGGTTTTCAATGGTAAATTTAAATGTCCACAAAATCAACAAAATGGATCAAACTGTGTCAGGTGATAGTGAGTGCCAGTCTGCACCTCACTTTGAAATATGAGAGTCATTTGGGCATGTTTGATTAAGATATAATGTAAAAAATACATGAAATGGGTTTTCAATGGTAAATTTAAATATCCACAAAATCAACAATCTGGATCAAACTTTGCCAGGTGATAGTGAGTGCCAGTCTGCACCTCACTTTGAAGTATGAGAGTCATTCGGGCATGTTTGATTAAGATATAATGTAAAATATACATGAAATGAGGTTTTCAATGGTAAATTTAAATGGCCACAAAATCTGTAATCTGGATCAAACTTTGTCAGTCAATAAATGATACGTTCCTACATAAAGCTCTCAAATATGAAAGAAATTTTATCTTTTTTGACAGAGTTATCAATTTTTGAAAATTAATCAATTCGTTAAAGGATAGGGACTTTTCCTAGCTTTGATCTTTGGCCTATGACCTTGAAAACTGAATCAGTTCTTGCCTATCAGGATATGAATCCTCTGTAAAAAAAAAAAAAAAAAAAAAATTCATGACAATATATAAAAAATTGTGGGTTCCAGGCTGTTCACAAACAAACGGGCAAAAACATAACCACATTTTTTCCCTCTTAGATGGTGCACCACCTTGTTGCTGGTGACATCATCGCCTCTGTCAGGAGGCATATGATATGTACGAATTTAGCTGAAAAATATGTATGAATATGTCCATACTTTTGTGCAATTTTTTTCATACATTTAGTCAAATTCTTTTCTTTGAGGGTTTTTTTTTTTTTTTTTTTTTTTGAGAGAATAGGTTGTTAAATTAAACATACAATACACTAAATGATGATCATAAAATTTTCTAAAAAAGTCATTCCAGGATACCACATTTAAGCAAGAGAACTGGAAACCTTATCAGGGGGTGCCTCATGATGTTGCATTACCCCCTGTCACCCACGTGGTGAAATCCACAGTGTGTCGTATGAGTGAATTGAGAATATTGTTCAGATGCATGAATGATTGTTTTGCAAAATGAAAACATTCAAACTCATAATCATTTGCGGAGTCTTAAAAACGACCAGGTGGGATCTGATCCCTTTTATCCCAATGGAAATATCTGCCATATCGACTGGCTCCTGAATAAACGGACACAACATGTGTGACACTTTTTTTGGTCTGCAGACTTCAGATAAAGAGGAGGAGAAAGAAACCCAGAGGTTTAACTTCACAAAGTTAAGTAAAAAAAGATTCTGTTAAGTTGAAGTTGCTTTTTACATCTAAAACCCACCCGGCTGTGGCACACAGATGGTTACTTTCAAGAGGCGGGGATGGATTAACTGTCTGCCTGGGTGGTTGCCATCCAGAACACAAGGCATTAGCATAGATCAGGGGATGTAGCAACACACGATCTGACCTAACCGCAACTTTGAGCCCCCAGGAGCATTTCAAAACTGAAGCCGGACTGTCAATAACACCTGAGACCATCTCAATTTGTGGCAAAAAGGAGGACATCTGGTCACCCTCGTGGAAATCCTTGGATTGACAACATGCTAGGCTAACAAGGGGAAAATGCTTTCCACTCCAGATTTCTTCCACATTTTCTAGTGACCACCCAGCACTGCAAAAGTAAATATCCATGGAATCTTCTTTGTGCTTCAGTCAAGATGACAAGAACTTGCAGCAGCAAAAAATGAAGAAAAAAATCAAAACATGTTTTGAAAAATGCACATTTTCCTATGCATTTTGGCCTTTTGCTCACATGCAAACTGTGACGGAGACCTGAGGAAGATGCTGCTGGGAATCGATGCAGCAAGCGTGACAAAAGCATTTGCTTAATGATGTTCTTAATTACGAGCCCCTGTCACTCTCGGGTGTTGCGGATGAATATTCAGTCTCCAGAAAAGCTCAAAGTCAATCTGCAGCTGGTCTGATTGTATTTCTCTTCTGCTAAATGTGTTTATTTGTGTATATGAAGTGAAGCGTGTATTAATGACTGCATACTGTACTGTGGATTCCTCCCGCTATGCGCTTTTCCTGCAATGCACTTTGCTGTGGGAGGGACTGTGCGCTATTGTTTGTGGCACTGGGGATTACAACTAAGTCTTGTCTGTGCCAGAGCCTGCTGCTGCAGAGTCAGCCTGACACGAGATTTAAAAAGTCTCCATGCCGGGATCCTGAATTAAACATTACACGCATGCCATCCCCAATCTGCAGCCCTTCAAACATTCCAAGAGTGTGTAATTAGTCACACTGAGCTGTTCTCTCTTTCAATAATGACACACCGCACACAAGGCGAAAGACAGGATTACCTCATGGACCACAAAGAGGGGGGACAATTATGGCATCTTAAATCTCGCAGCATGTCCCGCTGGCCACCTTTCATTTAAAGCTACAGTGCGTAGGATTTAGCATCTTCATTAGCATCTAGTCCAATAACTGAAAACGTAACTGTGAAATCTTTAACGTATAAAGTTAAACCCTGAAAGATTTTATTGAAGCTATCGCTAACTGCTAACATATGAATACAAATTTGGCTTTGGCTTAGTTTTTGTGGTCTACAAACCTTGAAAGACAGACCTAAAGAGATGAAATGTTGATATGATGTTGTTTAAATGCAGAGGTTACCTAAAAAGAGCCTGATGTTGAACATCCCAACATCAAGTGATGATCAACAAGTCCATAACTAATTAAATGAACAACTTAAATTTAGTAGTTTCAATTCAACATACGGTTTATTCACAGTAAATACAATATTAAACATTACAACATAAAAATAGACATGGAAAATTATGAATAATTAATGTGTTTACTCCAGTCTGACCTCCTGCATAATTATTTTTTACATCATTCCAAATCACAACAAAGTTGCCCCAAGGTGCTTCACAAGGGTCAGTTCTAACCTAGCCAACCGCCTAAGTAAGCACATAGGTGACAGTCATAAGGAAAAACTCCCTCTGGCATATTTTGAGGAAGAAACCTCAAGCAGACCAGAGTGAGAGGGGTGTCCCACTGCATGGGCCAGTCTAACAGTAACAGAGAATATAAAACAAAATACAAATGAACAGAACAAAGTATAGAATAGATCTGATTCTAAAAAGTCTCCTAAATTTTTAAGTAAACTTTGTGTTATTTCTCTGCAGTGTCCTTCAGGCTAGTTGTCTCTGGAGGTTGTGTAGTTACCCAGTGATCCTGCAGGTGGTGACAAAAACCTTGGTCCCAGGTCCAAGCTAGCATGTGTCCATCACCTCGAGGTGATCTCTTCTCAAAGATAGAGAACCTTGAAACATGGATGTCAATCAATCAATCAATCAATTTTATTTATATAGCGCCAAATCACAACAAACAGTTGCCCCAAGGCGCTTTATATTGTAAGGCAAGGCCATACAATAATTACGTAAAAACCCCAACGGTCAAAACGACCCCCTGTGAGCAAGCACTTGGCGACAGTGGGAAGGAAAAACTCCCTTTTAACAGGAAGAAACCTCCAGCAGAACCAGGCTCAGGGAGGGGCAGTCTTCTGCTGGGACTGGTTGGGGCTGAGGGAGAGGACCAGGAAAAAGACATGCTGTGGAGGGGAGCAGAGATCAATCACTAATAATTAAATGCAGAGTGGTGCATACAGAGCAAAAAGAGAAAGAAACACTCAGTGCATCATGGGAACCCCCCAGCAGTCTAAGTCTATAGCAGCATAACTAAGGGATGGTTCAGGGTCACCTGATCCAGCCCTAACTATAAGCTTTAGCAAAAAGGAAAGTTTTAAGCCTAATCTTAAAAGTAGAGAGGGTGTCTGTCTCCCTGATCTGAATTGGGAGCTGGTTCCACAGGAGAGGAGCCTGAAAGCTGAAGGCTCTGCCTCCCATTCTACTCTTACAAACCCTAGGAACTACAAGTAAGCCTGCAGTCTGAGAGCGAAGCGCTCTATTGGGGTGATATGGTACTATGAGGTCCCTAAGATAAGATGGGACCTGATTATTCAAAACCTTATAAGTAAGAAGAAGAATTTTAAATTCTATTCTAGAATTAACAGGAAGCCAATGAAGAGAGGCCAATATGGGTGAGATATGCTCTCTCCTTCTAGTCCCCGTCAGTACTCTAGCTGCAGCATTTTGAATTAACTGAAGGCTTTCCAGGGAACTTTTAGGGCAACCTGATAATAATGAATTACAATAGTCCAACCTAGAGGAAATAAATGCATGAATTAGTTTTTCAGCATCACTCTGAGACAAGACCTTTCTAATTTTAGAGATATTGCGTAAATGCAAAAAAGCAGTCCTACATATTTAATATGCGCATTGAATGACATATCCTGATCAAAAATGACTCCAAGATTTCTCACAGTATTACTAGAGGTCAGGGCAATGCCATCCAGAGTAAGGATCTGGTTAGACACCATGTTTCTAAGATTTGTGGGGCCAAGTACAATAACTTCAGTTTTATCTGAGTTTAAAAGCAGGAAATTAGAGGTCATCACTGTCAAGATAAACAAATGTCTCCACAAGATAAACTTCTGATGACCAAGTCCAGGAAATCATTGAAAGTCTGTATCTTAGTCTTGATCCAGGACAGTCACAAACCCAGATACTGATTCCTCTCAAGTGCTATAAGGATATCGAAAGTTCACAGCATCATCCGTGAAGTCAATTTCAGTCCGTCTTTCTTTGCCAACAGGCTTTAGCAGACATAGTGTCTAGTCTGTTTTTGCAGCATCTCACTTGAAACTACCAAATACATAAACAGACAAAATCAATCTCCTTAGCAGAGGTAAGATTAATAATTACATCTACTTTGTTGTTGCACTGTTGTACGTGGTCACAGGCAGTGATGTTCACCACTGTGGAGCTGTCAGGAGGTAGTGTATAAAAAGAGAGAGTTGTTCACTTAATCAGAGTTAACATTCACATTTCTGAAAGAGTCCTAATCCCAGCAGGTGGCCACCTCCAGCACAGTCACGCTGGGCAGAACTCCACAGCAAGACCAGTAACATGAGAAACAAAGAGAGTGGGCCTGTGGAGCACGCGTGCTGAGAGAAGGTCACAGAACCAGCTGCACACAAACAGCAGTCACCCACCTTCATCTCAAAGATCACATCTTGGATCACCGCCCCTGGCTCAGATCGGAGCCTGCACTCCAGTCGCTCCATGTCTGTCACGGGGGATTACCGTCACTCCGGTGCTGTGCGGCTTAACGTTCAGCTTAATGAAAATGTATGGAGACATTTAAGTCACATCAAATCTATTAATCTAACAAGGCTCAATAACATGTGGCTCTACATATTCCAACCTTACTATCAGTGCTTTTTACCGTCACTAAACTAAACAACCAACTTTCATGAACCTTAAAAGTTTGTGTTTGTATTGTTGGGCATACTGGCCCTTGGCAAATGTGTGCATGGTTGTGTTTTTGTTCTTAAATTTGATATGAGCTCTGTTGATTCCACACAGATTTCACAAATATGTGCTTCTTGAATTCTGCTTGAGCCTTTTTACCAAATATTAAACATCTCCACTGCTGGGGTTCTTTTGCTCCCTCCTAACCCAGTCTGATAGTGGAAGTGTTAGAGTGTAACAGCAGTGAAATAGTCAGAAATGATACAGGGGTCTGTGATTTCTGTACTTCTTCAAGTGACTGAAGAAGATTCCCTCTGATAGTGCAGCAGCTAAAAGAATATTTTAAAAAGGAATAGTTTGGACCATGTGTCATGCTTAGTTATCATGTTACGGGGTAACTGTCACATGTCATAGAATTCAATGGATGTTGACCTTGTTTGACCTTTACTTTGGAGACCAAACATTCAGCACAGTCAAAACTATTCCATTCATTAATCCTATTAGCTCAACCAATAACTTGTATCACTTTTTACCAAAATTGAAGGAACTTTAACTTTTGATCCCTGTACAAACTGAAACTGACCTTTGTTACCATTTTTTGCTGTTTTTACCCCATAACTCCTGATCATTCAGTCATAGATAGTCCAAACTATACCTTTTTGGAATCTTTACAATCAGACAAATAATGTGGTGTAGTGTTCAAAAATGATTTGAGCATTTTTAATTTTGACCCCTGTGTAATTCTTCAATTGACCCCTACCTGGCCGCCTATAGAAAATTCAATTGGTCAGTCATTTTTTTTTTTTTCAAAAGAGTAATGTCTAAGGAGTATTTGTGCCAACTTTTGTGTTTGTATCACCATTTACACGATTGTTTCAGTTATCTGCTGCACTATGAGAAAACATGCAGTATCCAAAACTCACTGGGAGAAAGACCTTCTTCCCCCTCTGTGGGAAGGAGCTGCAACAACTACAAGGGTATTGCGCTGCTGTCTGTGCTGGGGAAAAGTACATCCAAGGATCATTCTCAATATGATTCAGTGCTAGCTGCTTGCTGTTCAGAGATCAGATCAGTCCATCCCATCTCTGCAGGTTCTGCATTTATCAAAACCAACAGTGAACTAACATTTCTGGAGAATGTGTGTTTTTGATTCACTGTTGAGAAATGTTGGTTTCTCAGAATGCAAAAGATGGAGAACCACGCCCTACTTTTTCTGGGTCAGGCTCAAAACTTATCAGTCACCCCTCGTATATTGGTGTTTAGAAAGTTAATTGGATATCATTGTGGGACATTTTGAGAATTTGTGGGATCCTGAATAAATTGCTGGTCTGTAAAATGGTGCTGTGAATACTACATGTATGTGGAATGTGGACAGACTCTGACGTCTTCCCAGTGGGCTCTGATTTTCATTAGAAATACTTTTCCTGCCCTCAATCTTTAGTGCTGTGGAGTCCATTGATTTTTGGTGCGTCTCTGAATGAAAAAGATCATTCAGTGTTGACTTTGCACATGATGCTGTGATTCTTGTATTATCAACAAATGACAAATGGTTGTACACCATTTAAAAAATTATCCAAAAATTTCATTGTTTTCTTGTTGGGAGGGGGTGAATGGCAGCTGTAGTTGCCAGAATAGCTGTTCATACAAAGACACACACACGTGTGTGTGTGTGTGTGTCACTCTCATAGCACTGAAGTAAACTATTGAAAATGAAAGCATATGCACATCTGCCACCTTAAACGAAAGCAGCTGCCACCCAGAAGAAATGTATGAGCAATGGAAAAGAAATTTAGGTATCCATTTGTGTCCATTTTTGTTGTACAAAGCCTTTTCTCACTCTTTATATATGTTCCTTGTCAGATGTCTGGCGAGTCCATTGGAAAGTTTTGTGCACACTCAAAACTTTGAGTGGACATCCTGGTGGTTGCCCATTTGTTGACCCTTTTGTCCTGAACTTGTTCTTATCTTGCCAGTGGATATCTGGTAGATGTTAGTTATACATGCATTATCTGTTTGCATCCATAAGCGCTGTGCACCCGCATTGGGTGATTTTCCGCTCATGCCATCAGTTTTTCTCCTGCAAAAGTCCTTTTCCCACTCACTGAATGCATTCCGGTCAGCTGATGTCTGTCAGAAGGTTTATGCATGCTCAAACATGCGGCATAGTGCTTGCCTGGTGCCGGTGTCGTAGACTGATTGGCCCCCCCTAAAAATTGGTCTGCCCTGCCTTCACTGCGCATGCGTCATTTCTTACCACAGCAACGTCATTTCTGAGCGTCAGCCGCGGTTCACGGATTATCACCTTGTTTCTGCTTAAAAGTGACTTTAGAATGATTTAAGAGGATTTAGTTTGTCATCTGATGGTTAATAATCACATTATTCCCTTTGATCGCTTTGGGTGTAAAGAGTCAGACTCAGATGTGCTGATGTGTTCCGAAAGGACGCATGTGCAGTGAAGGCAGGACGGACCAGTTTTTATGAGGGGACTATTCAGTCAGCGACACCGGCACGTTTGTTTACCACTTTGTCGTCTACTTGTGTTCTACCTGTATTACATTTATTTGCATTTAGTCCGTTAGCTTGCAAGTGGACATCTGATAGATGTTGATTTTATCCGTTCGTTATTCATTCATCTGTTAACATCCATTGCTCAAGTCTCGACACATTCGGTGGGTGTCTGCTTGTTGTCTGTTTCATCCATTATATATATCCTGGACCAATCTGTCCATCAGAGCCCCAAATCCACAGGAGAGTGACAGATTAAGCAATTTTTGCCACTGGTTAAATTACGTTACTAATCCATTCCTTCATTCCGTTATAGTGTGATAACACCTTGACTATGTGCGCCGCTCCTTTGACACACAGTATGTGTGAGATTTCATGTTAATTGTGACACATTATCTGATCAAAAATGTTGCATCGGACTCCTTCAGTGTGCCCACGTGCACTTGTTATGTGCACACAGGTTACAGCAGTTGTCAGTTTGTTCTTTTTCAAAAGGTTAATCTCTTCGATCAGGTGTATTCGTCTTGGTAAAATGCAAATGTGAAAAGCCTGTCTCATCCCGAGGAGCAGGAAGGATAACAAAGTGTCAGGATGCTGCAGCGTGACAGCAAAGAGATGAATGTGCCACTCAGACACAAACCAAGCTAATGTGTAAATGTTACACGCCCAATCAAGCGTCCCCTCATCTTGTGGGCCATGTGAGACAGTTGTTCCCGTGTTTCGGCGCGGTGCGACTGAGTGGCATTTTAAACTGAACTCTCACCGTTCTTACCTGTGCCGGCATTGTGTCTCCAGAGTAGCTGCTTTCCCATTTAGCGCCTGACAATATCCAAGCTTTCTATTCATTTCCCGTCTTTCAGGCAGGAGGAAATGAATCACCGGGCTGTCAAGGAGAGGCACAGGAGCAATAACAGAATTGTGAGAGAAAAGAAACTTTGATATGTGAGGTTTACTCACTCTTTATTCCTCGGGGTGCATCGTTATAGGACATCACATGGTTCGACTCCGCCTGCTAAAGCTAACAGACCTGCAGGTGTAATTTCGTCTGCCCGTCTTTTTCCACCCTGCCTTCACCTACATCGTGTTTTCTCTCACTTTATTTTTTCAGGCAGCCTCCATCGCTCCTTTTTTTTTAATTTGCACACGGTCTGTCTGACTGTCTGCATTGCATTCACTGAAATCACAAAGGTCCTGCAGTTTAAGAAGAAAATTTTATTAGGCATCATTAGGTCCTGCTTCCGCTGACATCCAAGCATTCAGAGTTATCCTCCTACAATTAAATGCACTTTTATATGATGTAGCATCACAAACAGACGTCGCATATATCTCAAATCATTACCAGCAAAACCAAAAAACTCACACAACCACCAACCAAGCAGAAATACCAAAAACAATTTTAACCCAATAATTCTGACACCTTCAGTCATTGGGAACTTTTAACCACCTTTTTTTTTTAACCGAAGCTGTGACTCACGTCACACACACACAGAGGCACGGTGTTATCCCTACAGGACTGCACATGCAAATGATTATCTATCACAGTCCATCTGGAAAGTATTCACAAAGCTTCACTTTTTCCACATTTTGTTATGTTACAACCTTATTCCAAAAACAAGTCAATTAATTTTCCCTCAAATTTATACTCACAACACCCCATAATAAGATGAAATGTACACTCAACAAAAATATAAACGCAACACTTTTGGTTTTGCTCCCATTTTGTATGAGATGAACTCAAAGATCTAAAACTTTTTCCACATACACAATATCACCATTTCCCTCAAATATTGTTCACAAACCAGTCTAAATCTGTGATAGTGAGCACTTCTCCTTTGCTGAGATAATCCATCCCACCTCACAGGTGTGCCATACCAAGATGCTGATTAGACACCATGATTAGTGCACAGGTGTGCCTTAGACTGCCCACAATAAAAGGCCACTCTGAAAGGTGCAGTTTTATCACACAGCACAATGCCACAGATGTCGCAAGATTTGAGGGAGCGTGCAGTTGGCATGCTGACAGCAGGAATGTCAACCAGAGCTGTTGCTCGTGTATTGAATGTTCATTTCTCTACCATAAGCCGTCTCCAAAGTCGTTTCAGAGAATTTGGCAGTACATCCAACCAGCCTCACAACCGCAGACCACGTGTAACCACACCAGCCCAGGACCTCCACATCCAGCATGTTCACCTCCAAGATCGTCTGAGACCAGCCACTCGGACAGCTGCTGAAACAATCGGTTTGCATAACCAAAGAATTTCTGCACAAACTGTCAGAAACCGTCTCAGGGAAGCTCATCTGCATGCTCGGCGTCCTCATCGGTGTCTCGACCTGACTCCAGTTCGTCGTCGTAACCGACTTGAGTGGGCAAATGCTCACATTCCCTGGCATTTCGCACGTTGGAGAGGTGTTCTCTTCACGGATGATGCGAAGGAGATGTGTTGCACTGCATGAGGCAAATGGTGGTCACACCAGATACTGACTGGTATCCCCCCCCAATAAAACAAAACTGCACCTTTCAGAGTGGCCTTTTATTGTGGGCAGTCTAAGGCACACCTGTGCACTAATCATGGTGTCTAATCAGCATCTTGGTATGGCACACCTGTGAGGTGGAATGGATTATCTCAGCAAAGGAGAAGTGCTCACTATCACAGATTTCGACTGGTTTGTGAACAATATTTGAGGGAAATGGTGATATTGTGTATGTGGAAAAAGTTTTAGATCTTTGAGTTCATCTCATACAAAATGGGAGCAAAACCAAAAGTGTTGCGTTTATATTTTTGTTGAGTATATTAAAAATAAGAAATCACATGTACATAAGTAGTCACACCCTTTGTTCAGTACTTTGTTGATGCACCTTTGGCAGCAATTACAGCCTCAAGTCTTCTTGAATATGATGCCACAATCTTGGTGCACCAATCTTTGGGCAGCTTTTTCCCAGCTCTGGTCAGTTTTCACCCCATTCCAATTAAATCACTAAACGCTTACTCCAAAACAGAAAACAATCTGCTTTGCATTTTAATTTCAGCATAAACTGTGGTTTGGCATCAAAATAACTGAACATTCAAGCAGTTGTTTAGTTCAAGATGCACTTGCAAAATAAAAAAAAACCTAATGAATGACAAAAAAACAAATCTGTACAACAAACAAAGATGCATGGTATAGACAAGTCAGTTACTCCACTGTGTGAAAGTGGAGCGAGACATGTTTCAAGCTGAAGGTTCCAGTTTCCTCCCTATGCAATTCACACTCCAGCCATTCTCTGTGCCACGCTCACTGCACTCATATGTCCTGACCTTTGCTAAATATTACCCCCCCCCCCCCCCACCCCCCCATCTGCACAAATTATGCATGTTTAAGACTTTCACAACTGCTCAAAATGTTCCACAATGCTACTTTATATATACACAACACATTCTAGGTCCCAGCACCAGACTGAATGGGATGGTTCACCTCAGCTGCCAGTGCTGGGCATGCACCAACTCCAACCACATGGGAGGTGACTCATACCAGTCAGAAGGGTCCCCAGACAGCAGCCCCATGGCACACCAATCTCACCGCCAACCCAGTTGTCCAACTTGTTAAGTAATTCACTTATCTCAGCAGTGGCATTTGTTTCTGCAGGGGTCAGCCTATAAAGTCAAGAGTCATCTGTGAAGAGTTTAAGGAAGCAAGAGGTCACCAAATACAGGTGTTTGTAGGAGAATGAAGTTCCAAGTCTTCAGTGTTCTGGTGTTTCCAGTCTTACATTTGATTGTGAGATCTTTGATAGTGTACTGCTGTGAGTTTGAACATGGATGCCAGTGTCTCACATTTGCAAGATTTCACCTTTTGTAAAGAAACCGACATTTAAAGTGCTGCCACCTGTACAGGTGCTGGAACACCTGTATAACACTACTTACTGGCTGTAGACATGAATATTTTTTTATATTTCTTTAGTTACAGAGATTCATGATTATTTTCTCACACACAGTTCTCTAAAGCAAAATGACAGTACAAGACGTCTTGAGAAGGAAACCACAAGGTGCCATGATAATGGTGCCATGATCCTCGCAACTCTTTGCAACCAAAGTCCACCTTTGCTCTTAGTTTGGAAACCTTCTAAACAGCAATAAGAACATGGAAATGACCCAAAAGCATGCACACTACCTGTTGTACACCCACCATCCATATATATATATATATATAGATGCCCTTACATTAGTTTTTTCTCTAATTTGTCACACGGCTGTATGTTAAAGTCCCCACATAACGGTTGAGTCAAGGGAGAAAAGTAACAATTCTGAGGCCCCTTTTAGTTTTTCCTGTATCAACTTTTTCAGGCTAATAGTCAGTTTGACGGTAATATGAACTGACATTATTGATGTGGCCATGTACAGTAACTATTGTGGAAACAGACCGGAGTGTCTCTTATCATCAGCAGGCAACTGATCAAAATATATTCAAGTGTTATGTAGATCCTGTAAACTAGAGGAGCCCGTAGACATTTACAAAAGAGATAGAGAGGCAGTATGCAACAAATAAGATGTTTTCCATCCTTCATCTGGGATCACTGGTTTAAAGTATTCCACATTCAAACACTGCTTCATGCTTGTTTCAGAGGAATAAAGCATAAAAACATTTCACTGGCTTCACTGTGCCTGCAGCAGCTCTATGCTGTAGCCTATGGGGAGAAAACAAAATCAGGAAAGAGGAATAAAGAAAAATCTTTAAACGTACGGTTTTGGCTCAGCGATAGACTGGTGGCGTGTCCAGGGTGCACCCCGCCTCTCGCTCACTGACCGCTGCGATAGGATCCAAGAATTGTCTGTGGCAACTTCTGCTGATTTTATCCGTGTTTTTATCTAAAATATCGGATTTTAGTCATTCTGTACGACATTTCACAGAGGCTTCACTCAGAATGAGATGTTTTGTTCTTTTTTTCCGAGGAGAAATCATTCACCCGAGTCCAGGAAGATTGAGCTTCTTACTGTAAACAAGCAAAAACATAATGGACACTGAAGCTTGCACCAAACATTTCATAACAAGTTTTTTGTCCTCACTGCAAAGCAGAAAGACACTACTGGCTCTGTAGTTTGTTTGTCCACAGCAATATCTCCAGAACACAAAGAGTAATTTCACTCAAATTTGGTGAATGGACTCAGCAGACTGTCCTGTTACAACACAGGTCATATCCAGGTCAGAGGTCAAACATTACAGTCAAATCAGACATTCTAGTCAATTGTCTGCAGCAATATCTTCAAAACACAAAGTGTGATTGGCATCAAATTTGGTGGATCAACTCAGTAGGCAGTCCTGGTGAGGACAAGAACCTTTAGAAGTATCTTCATAAATTAGTAGTATTATATGTCAACATTCTGTTTATCCCTTTACACATAGTACGAATAAGTACAATTCAGGGTGAATCACGGCGGAACAGCTCATTTGAGCTGACGGGCAGGTGTGAACAATCCCACTGCGACGGTATCATGCAAGCGACGGTGTTGTGCGAGCAGCTGGGACGTGGTGCACCACATCGCGCCATTGATGTGGAGAAAAATAAAATAAAAAGCAGCTGTATAATTACTGAATATCACTTGGTTGATATAAATAATAAAAGGGGATGCAATACGAACCCTGCGGTTAAATAACCCTACAACCTCTGATTACCAGATGGAAACTTTATCACTGCGCTACAATCACTGTCTTATAACAGGAGTGTGAAATGGCTAAAATCAACAAGCAGATAAACCTATTTTTTTTTTAAAAAGAGAAAAAAGCGCTGTGATAACTGACCAAACAGCATTTGTTACGGTGTATTTCTGCTGATACATGACTGTAAGTGGCATATATGTTGTACTGTTAGCTTGTCATATGGTCCTGCAGCGTGCCACCCACAGGACACGCGTGTCCGGCCCACACGCGTGTCCTGTCAGAAAGAAGTGACATTCAGATCGCCTGCTGCATGTCCACATGAACTGACAGTCTGTTTCTCCAGCCCGTCGCAATAGCGATATATGTTTTTATGTATTTCCACATGAGGACAGCAAGCACACACACGTCCGTCACAGTGGACGGTTGTTAGTTCATGTCCATCCAAACACGGTACGTGTTCTCCAACTGGTACATCCACAACCACAGATCCCCGCAGCCACTCCTGTCTGCGGCCACACCCCCTGTCAGTTCAGCGCGCACGCCAACATGTCACTGTGTCTGTGTTATGTGAGCTGTCTGTGGTCAGCAGCTGACAGGCACCTAGCTGTGCTGTATGTGCACTGACCTGCCTGTCCGGCCCCCATGTGATCATGTCTGTGTACCATATATATCAGCATTTTATGCAAGTGTGCCACCCCGGCACACCACATGTGTTGGGGGGAGTGGGGGGGGAAGCTTGACACACATGCGATACACATACAGACGACATGTGTGTTGCTGTTTGCAAAGTCACACTCATGGCGGCACTTCAGACAGATTTCACTGCCAGCTCGACAGTGATTGTTTGCTGAATGTTTTCGTGCTAATTGTGCGAATGGCCACACATTTTCTAAGTGCCAAACGAGTGGTGTTAGATGTTTGTGTGTGTGACCTGGAATTTGGCCAACACCTGCCGTGAAAGGGATCGAATGGGCTCTCACAGGGCACACTCTGTCTTTCAGCCACTGGTGTGTGCAAATAGTTGTAGCAACAGGTGTACGAGGCATTGGAGGCAGCTAAAATTTTATACGTATTGCATACGATTCCTGCTTCATGCGCAATTTGACCACATTCGTACTATGTGTGAAGGGGCCTTAATTTTGTACATCCAAATATCTGGTTTCTGCATTTATACCTATGAATCCAGTCCTGTAACTTCTAATTTGCCCAAATATCTCTCTAATGAATTGTTGTCCAAGCACTCAAAGTGATTGTGGCTTATCCTGAAGTTGTTTTTTTGTTAATGTGACAAAAGAAATCCAGGCTATTTGGTTGGTACATTTATTTCTTTTCAGTTAATGAAAAAAAATATGCAGAAATCTAAAATGACAGCCAATAAGAAACTGCCAATGAATGCTAAGGTGCAATAAGTCATATTTCCAACAGCAAAAGCAATTTTATCTAAAACAGGGCAATAAAGCATCCATAAAGACAGGTTGCAGCTGGTGCAACAATTCTAATATTAAAATCTGATTTCATCTCAGACTTTAGGGGGAATATGTTAATTAAATTTTTTGGCCTCCTGCTCAAATGCAAGATAAGCTCTTCTGGGCATCTTACAGGTTTAGCAAGGCTCTTGTGGTTTTTCAGAACAAATAAAACACGTGCCTGATAATCCACTCAGAGTACATGATCATTTCCTTCTAATAATGTATTAGTGTTAATGCATTTTTTTCACTGGTCAATGTTGCATTATTTGTATTTTATTTTATTCCAGAAGATCTTTGTTATATGAGCTTTTGGCTCTTTCAAATTAATATTCTGCCATGCACTGCCAATATGAAAAAAATAAACTCACATTCTGATCAGACAACAGCACAATGTGTTTATATGAAAAGATGAGATCTGGAGTGTGTGTGTGTGTGTGTGTGTGTGTGTGTGTGGTGTGTGTGTATATATATATGTATATATATATATATATATATATATATATATATATATATATATATATATATATATATATATAACTACCAGTCACATGATTTGAAACACTAAAGGAAGACTTTTTAATAAGAGTATAGCATGAAGTCAGTAAAACGTCTGGGATATCGATCTGGTCAGTTAAGTAGCAGAGGGGGTTATTAATCAGTTACAGCAGCTTTGGTGTTCATGAAATTTAACAACAAGAGCACTCGCGGGGCAAAAGTAAGGCAACGCCCAAAACAGGAAAAGTTTTACAGTTGGAGGCCACTGACATTTTTCCCACTTTGAGCAGGTGGAATGAGTTCATCAATGAAATCACCTGGTGGCATTGGTGGTTACAAAGAACACTGGCACCCTCTTGGCCCTTTATGGAATCAGTTTAAAACCTATGGCCTGGAAAATGGCACCTTGACTGATATTAGGTATTGGGATGAAATTATTGGACCCATTGTCAGACCCTACTGGTGCAGTGGGTCCTGGGTTCTTCCTGTTGCACGGCGATGTGGTCAGAGTATGCAAGCAGGTCCTGGAGGATGGAGGAATTGATACCATTGACTGGCTATTGGTTGGTGTGTGTGTGTGTGTGTGTGTGTGTGTGTGTGTGTGTGTGTGTGTGTGTGTGTGTGTGTGTGTGTGTGTGTGTGTGTGTGTGTGTGTGTGTGTGTGTGTGTGTGTGTGTGTGTGTGTGTGTTATATATATATAGTGAAGAAAATAAGTATTTGAACACCCTGCAATTTTGCAAGTTCCCCCACTTAGAAATCATGGAGGGGTCTGAAATGTTCATCTTAGGTGCATGTCCACTGTGAGAGACATAATCTAAAAAGAAAAATCCAGAAATCACAATGTATGATTTTTTTTTAATAATTTATTTGTATGTTACTGCTGCAAATAAATATTTGAACACCTGTGAAAATCAATGTTAATATTTGGTACAGTAGCCTTTGTTTGCAATTACAGAGGTCAAACGTTTCCTGTAGTTTTTCACCAGGTTTGCACACACTGCAGCAGGGATTTTGGTCCACTCCTCCATACAGATCTTCTCCAAATCTTTCAGGTTTGGAGTTTCAGCTCCCTCCAAAGATTTTCTATTGAGTTCAGGTCTGGAGACTGGCCAGGCCACTCCAGGACCTTGAAATGCTTCTTACGGAGCCCCTCCTTAGTTGCCCTGGCTGTGTATTTGGGGTCATTGTCATGCTGGAAGACCCAGCCATGAACCATCTTCAATGCTCTTACTGAGAGAAGGAGGTTGTTTGACAAAATCTCGCAATACATGACCCCATCCATCCTCCCTTCAATACGGTGCAGTCATCCTGTCCCCTTTGCAGAAGAGCACCCCCAGAGTATGATGTTTCCACCCCCATGCTTCACGGTTGGGATGGTTTTCTTGGGGTTGTTCTCATCCTCTAAACATGGTAAGTGGAGTTGATTCCAAAAAGCTCTATTCTGGTCTCATCTGACCACATGACCTTCTCCCATGCATCCTCTGGATCATCCAGATGGTCACTGGTGAACTTCAAACGGGCCTGGACATGTGCTGGCTTGAGCAGGGGGACCTTGCTGCCCTGCAGGATTTTTAAACCATGACAGCATCATGTGTTACTAATGTAATCTTTGTGACTGTGGTCCCAGCTCTCTTCATGTCATTGACCAGGTCCTCCTGTGTAATTCTGAGCTTTCTCAGAATCATCCTTACCCCACAGAGTGAGAGCTTGCATGAAATCCCAGACCGAGGGAGATTGACAGTCATCTTGTGTTTCTTCCATTCTCTAATAAATAATCATAACAGTTGTCATCTTCTACCAAGCTGCTTGCCTGTTGTCCTGTAGTCCATCCCAGCCTTGTGCAGGTCTACATTTTTGTCCCTGATGTCCTTAAATAGCTCTTTGGTCTTGGCTATGGTGGACAGGTTGGAGTGTGATTGATTGAGTGTGTGAACAGGTGTCTTCTATACAGGTAACAAGTTCAAACAGGTGCAGTTAATACAGGTAAAGAGTGCAGAATAAGAGGGCTTCTTAAAGAAAAATTAACAGGTCTGTGAGAGACAGAATTCTTGCTGGTTGGTAGGTGTTCAAATACTTATTTGCAGCAGTAACATAAAAAAATCATACGTGATTTCCGGATTTTTTGTTTGTTTGTTTGTTTTTTAGATTATGTCTCTCACAGTGGACATGCACCTAAGATGAAAATTTCAGACCCCTTCATGATTTCTAAGTGGGAGAACTTGCAAAACCGCAGGCTGTTCACTGTATACGTATATAGATAGAGAAAGAAAAAGAGAGAGAGAGAATACAATAGAATGCTCTTTATTGTCAAAATGTACAACAAAATTGGAGAGAGCTTCTCATTTTTTTCAGTGTAAACAGCTAAAGTAGAGAAAAGTATAAAATCGTACAGTGCAATGAAAAACTCTTTGTACAAGTATAACATGAGAATATAATAATATAAGCTGATTGTATTGCACGGGATGAATAAATATTGAGGTAGTAGTTAATCATCGTGTGTGTGTGTGTATATATATATATATATATATATATATATATACACTAGCGCTCTTGTCAAAAGGCTATTGTACCTGCATTAATGGCAAATATCCACCAGTTGGAGATATTGGTCCATTTCAAGAACCTTGGGACATGACAAAGACCAATCTCTAACTTATAGTAATACATCTACAGGGACATTTTACACTTCCGTCATGCATGTTACTGAATACAATATCTGGATTCATGTTTGCTCTATGAGACACACCTGGTCTCATATCTGGTACAGTTTTTCTACACTACGTACTGTATGCTCACATAAGCTCACTTATAATATAGAGAGGTATGCACACATCAATGTATTAGCATGTCAACATCTGCATAGCTTTCCTGGTGCGTTGAATTTACAACATCATCTTGCCGAAATGTTATGATTTTTTTTTTATATCCAAATTCACCATTTCATGACTGAGAAGCTAGCAGCTTGTAAAATATTTTATTTTATTTTATTAGTTTTTATTGTGTCCTTTGGTAAAGATTGTGGAGTTTAGGTGGCGACAAGCTGCTACGGTAACTAGAAGTGTCTTCTTCTTCTGCAAGCCTCTCATCCTGGACACCAGCATGGACTCCCAAAATTTCCTGTATATTTGTATTGTCAAGTGTGTCTGTCGCATGGCCCAAGCAGAGGGTCACCCCATTGAGTCTGGTCTGCTTAAGGTTTCTTCCTCAATATCATTAGAGGGAGTTTTTCCTTACCACTGTCACCTGTGTGCTTGCTCTTGGGGTTGGTAAGGTTAGACCTTACTTGTGTGACAGACCTTGAGGCACTTTTGTTGTGATTTGGCACAATATAAATGAAATGAATTGAATTGAAGTGGAGCTACATTGCTGCCATAGCGCTGTAGCTCGTGACTACTCTTATTAACATGGGTTTAAATTTCTGTGCGATAATTCCAAGTTGACTTACTGCTTAAAAAAAACTGTTTTTGCCATGATGGATATTGGCTTATGTGGCTGATTTAACTGCTAACTCAGTGATTACAAATTTAATAACAGTCCAAAATTAATTAATTGAGCTCCAGAATAATGTCTTGCACAAAGCAACATTTAGCTCTAAAAGTAGTGGGAGGATGTTGAGCAGATGGATCATGTCTTTAGGAAATTAGGGAATTTATTTTTTGCCATTTTTTGGATCCGAAGTTTTAAGCAACAGAGAGGTGTGCCTTCTAGTTCTACTTCAGACATCCTTCAGTTTGTGAATGTGATTGTTTCCAAACGTAAAATCCGTCGTTACGGTTTTATGGAAGAAGGGTGTGACTCTGTACAAAAGAGGGGGGATGTTTTCGGTGTCTCACTCTTGAGCCGTTACAAACAACCTCTGACCAGCAGGAGCACATGGTTCATTCTCTCAGATAACAAATGACCTTGACACCGAGGCTGTTTAAGCGCAGACGAAGCCTCGCACTTTATCAAAGGCACAAAAGAGAAAGGGTTAAAAGAAGGAAAATAACCATGGAAACACACGGGGGGAAATCCATCCATTTCTTTGTGCCCTTTAAAACTGTCAAGTAATGACTGAGGTTGAGGTGGGGTGCTTACAGCTACATCCCATCACCTCCAGGCAGAGGCAAACTGGTGAGGATGGGCATGCGGAGAAGGGGTGGGGTAGGGGAACAAGGCGGGGACAATAAATCCATAACTGTGCCTGGATGCGTCTGTCCGGCAGGTTACTCTGAATTCATTGTCAGTCAAAAGCAAAATGTCACACCTTTCATCTGTTCGCCCTGAGCTGGCATCTTGATTGCATGGGTAGCTTGATATTGAAGAGATGCGGCAGCAGGGGTGGGAGCAAGGTTTAGCGAGATCAGGAGAGCCAGGTGAGGGCCAACGGCAGCCAGCTACAAGACACGAAAGCAATAAAACTGATAAATGATTCCAAGTCTCACGCACACACTGGCGCACACACTCAGACCCCATCAACTTTCGCCACTGTACGTGCACACCTCTCCAATGACAGCCAAACCTCCCCCACCCCACTCCAACACCCTTTATCTTTACTCTGGAGGAACAGACGGTTCTTATTGAGCACTCGTCTGTTTACAGATCAGCTCTTCCCACTGGGTTTTAGATCAATGGGATTATATTTCTTATAAAGCAGGACAGAAGAGAGGAAGGTGGAGGCGGCTTGAGTGAAAGGCAGAGAGGATGCTATGACAGAGCCGCGATTTTTGGAGAAAGAGTGGAAACGGGAGGTGTTGGTGGGGGTGTTGCGGGGTGAGGGTGGGTGGGGGGGTGGACAGAAGAAAAGCCAATGCCGACAGATGGGACGGAGGGCGTGAAGATCATTGATCTGCTGTCCGTCTTCTCTTCAGAAGATCAGCAGCAAACAGAGGCCTTGGTGTTTATCATTTAGTCAATGTGAGGATGAGGACATTCCGTCTGGGGATGTGGAAGTGTACAGCAAACTTTGCAAAACCGCATTATATTATATATTATACACACATAGAATATATTATAACATGTAGTAGTAGTAGTAGTAGTAGTAAAGCACTGCAAATGTCTCACTGCAGTCTTCTGGTCTTGTTCTATGGTCTGTTCCTATTATGGCTGAAGGACCTTTGTGGCCAGGAGGGCGGTGGGATCGAATCCTGGACTGCTCGAACCAAAGACCAGAACTCTACCAGGTCAGCCAAAGGGCAATTCCCCGTTTGCCAAGCTAGCGGGAACATCTTTTCAATCCGGACTTCACCTTGCTACATATTGCCCCACCATTTTTGACTTTGTCCCAAAGTCACGGGTGCATTTAAGCATGTTCTGTGACTACCCACATCCTGCTGACAACACCAATTTGTGACTAGAGGACCTTTGTGGCCAGGACGGCGGTGGGATCGAACCCCGCACTACTCGAACCAAAGACCAGAACTCTGCCAGGTCAGCCAAAGGGAATTCCCCATTAGCCAAGCTAGCGGGAACATCTTTTCAATCCAGACTTCATCCTGCTACACTATAAAGGCTGTCACACCATGACAGATAGAGCAAATGGATTAGTTATGTATTTAAAAATTTTGGCCTTTGGCAAAATCACTTAATCCATCAGTCTCTTGTGGATTTGGGTCTGTGATGGATAGATGTCATTACATTTCCACTGCTAACACAAAGATCTGCATATAGCAGAAGGATTTTCCCAGTTCAAGACATATATGCACGCTGTGGGAAGCTGGATTTGAGCAGGGTTTGCTGTGTTCTGAAAGCATGACGTCATATTTCCTCACTGTTTGTGTGCTGTCTTCACAGTGAGCACATTAAACAACTCTGTGGTGCCTCCATGGCAAGAGAATCGCTCCAGTGCACTGAGGCCCAGATAAAAACCACACAGTAGTCTGAGGTGGAACAGCCATGCTATATTGCTGCATTGAGATCTGTTCTCTCTCTGCTCATGCAGAATTCACACCGCACACCGGCACTTTGGCCAATCAGAATTCCCGTCTGATCAATCGGATATAAACTGAGTATTATAGCAGTAAATAACACATAGAGGACAAAATGGTGAAGAAACGTGCAGACGGCGGGAAAGGCCTCCGTCTGATGTCTGGTCAAAATTTTGAACATGCTCAAAGCTTTTGTCAGACAAAAAAAAATAATATAGTATCATCTCCTCATGTTTCATTGATCCAACATGGTGTGACATGGGGTTTACCAGCAGGCGGGTCATCATCATTTCTCAAGGTTCTTGAAATGGAGCAATATCTCCACCTGATGGACATTCACCATTAATTTAGTTACAATAGAATTAATGAAAAACCTCTTGTAGACTGATGATGTGAGCGTCACACGTTCAGATGCATGCTCAAATTAAGAAAGATAAGACTGTCTTGAACAAAAAAAAGATGAATATTTCATCTTCTTTTGTTTGGGGTCCCATGCCTCACATTGTTGCAACTGATGTTTTTGTTTTTTTTTTCTTTTAAAACTTTCTAAAACTTTGTTAAACCTTGTATATGTTAGAATGGCATAAGCAGTGGATCACCTCTTTGAGTCTGGTCTGCTTGAGGTTTCTTCCTCAGTATCATCAGAGGAAGATTTTCCTTACCACTGTCGACTGTGTGCTGGCTCTAGGGGTTGGTAAGGCAACACCTTATTTTTGTCAAGTGCTTTGAGACAGCTTTGTTGTGATTTGGCTCTATATAAATGAAATAAATTGAAATTGATTTGAATATCTTGAAAATATTTGCACATTTTAAGCGATCAAGTGTAGACACTTTAAAAGTTTATAGAAGTTCTTTTTTTAAAAGAAGTATTTAATTCACACTGGGGTGGGAAATAGAGAGAGGGAGAACCTTAATTAATTTCCAGAAAAAAAAGCCTTCTAACCAGTTTAGTTGTTGGCTGTGTTTTACTCATTTTGATGAGTATTGTCTAAACTTTCTCCTGAGCTGTGTTTTCACTTTGTCTCCCAAGAGGTGACACAAATCTATTCCTATTGCACACAGCGCTATTGATTTCTCTTAGGTGGGGGAATTAATCTGTGCAGAGCACAAATCATCTTCGAAGCAGGCATTTATTCCTGCTCTCACCCCCAGTGCAGCAACCTGGATGCATTTTATCGTGCGGTAATTTGAGCGGGTGGATGCGTTGGCATGCACTGTCAAGTTAAAGCCCCCCCATCTTCTCTCCTCTTTAAAGCGCACGCCAGGGAGCAAACACATGTACGCTTTCACACACGCGCACGTACACACAGATTAATGTCAAGGACTTTCCTATTTAGAATTCTAAAACATAATAAATGCAGATTAAAACCACATTTCTCGGCGCACCTCCTCTGCTGCGGGATATTCGGCGGGCTTGTCCCTTTTTATTTCCTTCTCTTCAAAGTGGTACCAAATGTAATCCTCCTTAATGGATGTGTAATATTTACACTTATACCATAATCGCTTAAATATTCATTTGCGGGGGCCGTATTTGGTTGTACATGGCCGTGACAGCCTATTCATCAAAAAGTAAATGTGCAGTACCTCGCGCCCTCTGCAGCAATCAATCAATATGCTCCTCTCCCGGATACCATCAGCAGAGATATGTCTCAGGCCAAAATTAATCACTCTGAAGTTTGCATAAGCCCCCTCCTCTTCCACCCCCGCCCATTACCCCACATTTGTGAACCTTTAGCTTTGAAGGCCATTTTGATGACTGAAGGAGATTAATCAGAATCTCCCATTCTGAAGGCTGATGAAATCATAAGAGCTTTGCACAGTTGTAACGTGAAATATACGTATTTTTTAATAAGGGTGTCCATATTCAGTGATTGGAGATCTCGTACTTAACTGATTGTCAGAACTTATCATTTCTACATTAAAAAAAAATAAGCCATAAGTATCTCTCCATCATTAAATCCCAAGCGGCGCTACCTTGAGTCGTGAATTTTATAATGTCTGGCGAATCGTGTGAGATTTCATCAGACGGTCTGAAACAGTCGTATAATGCATGATGAGGAAATTAATCAAAGTGTCGTTTTCTGTTTGGATTGCTCTCCTGACGATGATTGTGATCTGATCAAACTAAAAGTAGGGTGAATAGTGGAAGAAATGTTAGAATGAAAAGATTTATGGACATACATGAACACGAAAAAAGTTCTTCATTGTGACATAAACAAAACTAGTGCGTTGCCCTATAAAGGTAACTGACATTTTTCAAGGGCGGTAATAAATTATGCAAAGTTTCTATAATGAGTTGGAATGGCGTGTGAGTCCAGAATGTTTTTCTAACCTTAGACCTTAACTGCACTGTGTTTAGAGGAAGAACTCAACCCTTTTATTTGGATGGATGAGCTTTATTGTCATTGTCATTACAAGTGCAACAACAACGAGATTACGTACACACTCAAATTGCCACAGACAAGTACAGCAATTAATCCACAATTATTACATGTTTACCGTAATAATGGCACACATCAGAATTAAGACAACACATATACATTTGACATTGTTTGTGCACTAAACTTGAAACAGTCCGTTTTCCAAATTGAGGCGATGTGAGTGTGTGGTAGCCGCTGCAACAGGAGTCACGCGACCTGCTGCAGCTAAAACCGTGCAGCCCCCGGAGGCGAGAAGGGGTGGCATGCGTGGTGGCCGGGATGGAGTGTCTGATGGGGGCAGGAGGGGAGGTAGGAGGGAAAGTTTTTGTTGTTGTTGTTGTTGTTGTTGTGTTTTTTTTGTTTTTTTGTTTTTTAGCACAAACCATTTTCATCTTTTGCACGTATGGATCCCAAGCAGGGTTTTTAAATACATGAGGTTCCTGGTGACTATTGATCACTATAACTGCAGTGCCTCTGTTTTCTTGTGCTTAACCAATCTTCACATATTTTCTAGTCAGACAGGGAGACTTTTAGATATCTCTTTCTCACATCTTTTCTGATACCCACTGACTGTGGAGTGTGCATATCATGAATGCCTGGTCTTGTTGGATTTGTGAGAATCTACTGGTACCTTGTTTCCCATGTAACAATAAGAAATATACTCAAAACCTGGATTAATCTTTTTAGTCACATAGCACTACTGTTATTCTGAACACTACTGTATGTAGGAATTCTGTGAATGAGGCATTAATGTATATGTTGCATGCAGCTCACAATTTGCTTCATTTAAAGGCTTCTGGAGTTTTGAGTGTAGCATCACCAGTTAAACATCTTCATGATGAAGTGGAACAGCAATGGATTTTCATACACAAAAGCATGCCAAATGTAGGCTGGAGTCTCCCATGTAGCCTCTTGCAAACCATAGCTGAAGTTCCACATCTTATTTTTTATGAAAATTGTTATTTTCCACTCTACCATGTAGCTGTGTAACTATGGATGCTACAAAAGTGCACAGTTTTACTAATTACAGCCACAGAAGTCTTGGTGGCTTCCATCATTTATATCTTTCTTGCTTATCCAGTTTTTGAGAATTGTTTGCTGTAGATATGTTTTCCATACAGTACCACTGTGTTTGTATATCTTAAGGATTTGATAGTTTCATAGTCATATTCAGTGACTTGGAAATGGTCGTGTATGTATCCCCTGATGTTTCTAAAGAAAGCTGGCTTTAAAAGTGATATTTTGTATTAACAGTAATCCTTACATTTAGTTTCTCCAGTTACTTAAGTCTTCTGAAAGTGGACCTGTGGACTCAGGAGGAGGCGTAACAGGAAGACAGAGCATGGGAATGAGAATGAGAGGAAGAGTAGTAGCCAGTAAACTTGTATTGATCAGTATGTCTGGTATTTATATTTGCAAACTGTTTTTCTTTTTTCACTTTTGATACTCTGTGTGCTTCTTACCCTGTGTGCTGCTTTACAGTGTTGCTGGAACCTCAGTTTTTCTGAGGGAGTCTTCCCAAGGGATCAGTAAAGTTCTATCAAATCTAATTGTAAATCCTTGTAAACAAGTTCAGATTTTTGCCTATAAAATAATTGATTGATTTATTTGTAAAATTCAGGTTTGTAGGTGACCTGTAACTCTATGCATCCGTGCACACATTCAACAAAAAATTAATGTGCACTCATCAACAACAAAAAGCCATTATAGCAGCTGCATGATAGTGAAAATGGACCACAAAGCCAAAGCAGCAAGTGTATTAAGGATTGTTTGAAGCTGAAGATGTATCAGGTATTGACATGACTGTACTGGAATTATGATTGTTGATGTGAAGGGTTGTAGTTATTACAGTGTGGAAGGTAATGCTTAAACTCTCCCCACATAGTCACCAACAAATCTAGGCCTTTCAGTACTTCAGTACAAACACTATGTGGGCCACAAGAGGCACCCATTATGTGAACGTCAATTTTCAACTCTCATCTCACATCATTAGTGTGCAAAACCTAAGAACAGCTGCAAAGGCCTACGTCAACCACAGCATATGTTGCTCAAATCAAGTGTGAAAGTCAAATTTGAATATCCTAAATGTAGACACGTATGCTGTTTGCTTGTTTTTAAACTGTTGGAAATATTGCAGTTACACCACCAAATTGGAAAAAATATGTTTACTTTTACTGCAGACAGTATTAACCTAAATATTTCATATTTGTTTGTTTGTTAACTTCATTTTATTTTTATAATATCCTGCATTGAAGGCCTGCAACACATTCCAAAAAATTTTAAAAAAAGATGGGTTAGGGTTAGGCCAAGTAATAACACAAACAAATATACTAATAAATAAGTATTTAAATAAATATAAGATTATATTATTTCAAAAAGGTGATGTTAACAGGTGATTGTACTCATGATTTGGTACAAAAGCAGTATCCATGAAAGGCTGAATCTTTGAAGAGCAAAGATGGGCAGAGAATCATCAGTCTGTCATCAAATGCATCAGAAAAGTATTGAAAGATTTACAAACAATGTTCCTCAATGAAAGATAGAAAGGGATTTGCATATTTCTTCCTCTACAGGGCATAATACCATGAAATTATTCTGGAATCTGGATAAATTTCAGTGCAAAAATGACAATGCACAAGCCTAAGTTGAACACCGATCCCTTAGATGGCATTGAATCAAGAGCAGTCATTCATCAATAGCTAATATAATCACATGGGTAAGGGATTACATTGGAAATCCTTTACGGAGCAGTACAGAATTACACTCACAAATGGCAATTAAATCTTAATGTACAAAAAAAGGGAGGCATTATGTTAAACTTGTGTAAATATGGCATTGACTTTCCTGGACTCAGAGGGCTCTGGGTTCATCCACCACACAATGGAAACGTGTATGATGGTCAGATGAGTCAATATTCTACATCTTTTTTTGAAGAAGAAGAAGAAGAAGAAATGGCCATGTATGCTCCAAAGCAAAGACGAAAAGGACCATCCAGACTATTACTAGCAACACGTACAAAAGGTAATTTACACTTCTGTGATGGCAGTATTAATACAGAAGGGTACTTTGAGATTTTAGAGCAACATATGTTGCCTTCAAGATGTCATCTTTTCCAGTAACGTTCATACATTTTTCAATAAGACAATGCAAAACCACATTCTGCACACATTACAAAGGCATGACTACAGATGTAGAGAATATGGATTCTGGACTGGTCTGCCAGCAAGTCTGACCTGCCCAGTCCAGAATGTGTGGTGAACTTTAAACTGAAAAATACAACGACACAACCTCATGCTGTTGCACACCTTAAAACAAGTTTGTAGGAAGAATGTGGCAAAATAATTCCTGAAATGTTTCATTGCTGGGACTCTCAATGTCGAAACATCTTGTGTTATGAGGCAGTATGGCAATGTGGTAAATGCTTTAGCATCCCATTTTTATTTATATATATATATATATATATATATATATTTTTTTTTTTTTTTTTTTTTTTTTTTTTTTGAATGAATGAATGAATGAATTACAGGAATTAAATGCAGGAATACATAGCTGTACAAGTATATTAACAAATGAAATTAAGTTGACCAGAAAAAAATGAAAAATATCTCATGTTCATGGTGTTCCCAATAAAACAGAAACCAAAGTAAATGTATGAATCACAGAAGGGGGTTGTTTGTTTGTTTTTTGCTTTTGTTTTTCCATATCATTCCAACTTTTTCTAGAAGACAAATCAATCTCAGCTTCCTGAAATCGGTGTGGTGCATCTGCCTAAGAGAACGGCGGCGGAATGATTTGTGAACATGGTTGTTTTCCAACATCCTAAGTGGCCAATTCTGAATCCCAGAGCACCGTAACATCAATATTACTTTTGGGAGTGAGAAAATGATTCTGGGAAAAGGCCAAAACAAAAGCAGACATTGAGCAGTGGATAACAAGGTTCGACTGTGTGTCTGATAATGGATGTTTGAGCTGCGAGGCATTGTTAATAATCCATTATGTGTGACAGAAATGTACATATCATAGGTCATATAAAACCACACATCAATCAGAAAGGATTGATGTGTGATCTGATTTGCTGTCCTGTCACAAGAAATTCTGGTTATTTTAGTGTGAAAATCCCTTGTATGCTTTGTTTCTCTTATGTTCTGTATTCTTCAACAGGCTCAAAACTTTTTGACGTGTGAAAATTGATCATTTTGTTTCTGGGTAATACTGTTGTCAAACCAGCCCAGTCTCACTTTTTTTTTCATCCTCCCGTCACGAAATGATTAAAATTTTTGTGATGGTTTTTTTTAACTCACTATTACTAACCCTACTCCTCCCTCTAACCCTAACCATAACCACCCAACCCCCACCCCGCTGCACTTTTAATTACATGCACCCGTCACACAATGAATTACAATAAATTTGTGCTCCCGTGACAAAAAGTTTGCACTTTTTGTGACATTATGATGAACCAATAGATTAATGTATATTTTGTGCTGCTGAATCATGACATGCCGTGACAGTGGGTCGTGTCAAACATACAAACAGACTCAGTAGAAACTACAATGACACTCAGAGGATACTTTGACCAAGAAAATTCACAGAAAGTATTGATAAGGGAATCGATAAAGAATTGGATCGCTAAACGGAATCGATAATGGCATCGATAGATAAAATCTTATCGATATCCGTCTCTAATCGTATCGCATTGTGAGGAATTGAATCACCATCAAATCACATCGAATCGGGAACAGGGGCGAATTGTATCGCATCGTATCGTCAGTATCATCAGGTATCGTATCACTGGTAGTGTATTGAGGTGCATATTGAATCATTGTCAGTGATAAGATTAATTTGCCTACAACATGCCCATAGGCAAATAAGCACAATAATGCTTTGCATTTAGATGAGGTGGGTATTGCTTGTGAAAATATTAATTGCAGCAACTGCACACTGAGAATGACACTCAGGCTTCATCAGGTGAAAACAGATAGGGCCCTCTGTTTTACCTCTGTATTCATCTGCCAAGTTGAGGATCGGAAATGCATATCTATAGAGCTTTTTTTAATCTGATGTAGCAGCTCAAAGCATTTTACAGTGATGCCTCTTCGACACACACTGATGTCAGCAAGCTGCCATGCTGGGATTAAGGACTTTCCTCAAGGGGAACTTTAGTGAGTTTCCTGTCTGACTGGAATTCAAATCGAACACCCTCTGGTCTTAAGCCTGCCTCTCTAACCACCAGTCCAAAAGAATATAGACCACGTATATATAACATAATATATTAAAATATGAGAGTAGTTTCAAAATGCATAAATCAACCGGGGATTTATGATTTTATTGAGGTAATAAAGGTTTATTGTCTGTGTTTTCAGGAGATCTCTGACCCAGTTGGTCACTCTCAGTACTATATGTAGTTTCTGGGTCACGACTCTGCAGTGCATACGTAACGGTGAGTAGTCCAGCTCTGTATATGTATTTTAGATACCCTCTGCCATAAATGCTGGCTAAACATCACATAGCAAACATTAACTTACAAACATCTGTGTAGTGCAAATATATTTTTGCAAATGCATGTTTGGTGCCATCTAGTGACTTCAAACACTGAAGTTGAAGGAATCAAATCAAGTTCCAGGCGCCTGATGTATAGAAAGGAACAGATGCTGTGTACTATTTGGATTAAGTGGTGGTATAACGAACACATTTCCAAAACAGATAACATTTTGCAAAATACACTTAATTAGCAACACCTACAAAGGCCAGTAACGCTATGCATATTGAAGTCTGTGAATAATCTTGGACTGTTCCCAAAGGAATCTGGAATAACAAAAAAGCAGTTCTGCTATTCTAAGGATATGAAATTTACCCTTAGGTTCTTTCTGCTGATGATACAATTTAAAAAAGACGTGATTGGACAAACATCAACATCCATCTGACATTTGTGAACATGTATGGGGCAGAGGTGGGTTATACCATGGGTACATTTACTTTTACACCTACCAGTAACTCACCAGTTAATCTAACCTGCACGTTTATTAAAAAAAGGTACCTAGAAAATCCAGATCACACCGTTATTAATCTAATCAACATGACATCACTTTTATCAGGTGAGAAACATAGTTTCTAATTTTTGTGAACTTTAGATTATGCCTGTGTTTGACACTTGATTTAATGTACCAATGGTGAATTTAACCATCTATGATGACCATCATATGACTTCATACAAATCAATCACAAATGGTTTACTTATCAATAAATGTTTCGATCATCCATCTGGACTTATTAATATTGAGATATACAAACAAAGACGGGGTGATTTTGTGGATCACATTTTCCTTGACTTTGACTTTTCACCACAGTTTTATTACCTCAACCTATTGCCCTCACTATTCCCGCCAAGTTTGGCGAAAATCTGTCTGACCATTTTGGAGTTGTCTTGTCCACACACAGACAGAAATATAGAGAGACAGATGTCCACGGTCACACGCCAATGAAAATAATACCCTTCTAATGCCACTTTCTGGAGCACAGGCTAATGAAATAGCAATTGGTGACCCCAATGCAGAGAAGATTACCTGAGGTGAGTCCAAAGTTCTTTAATCAGAGTTGTTAAACAGTCCAAGGTCAAAAACAAGAGATCTGTTAGTCAGATGAAGCTGTTGGTGGGGGATTAAGTATCGCAAAAATCCATACGCAATCATGTGGGAAAGTTTTTTTTAAAAAGGCATCAACTCAGGCAATCAAATCCACTGGAACAAACCTCTGGTCAGCAACCAGAAATCACAAGGAAACTGAATGCAAGTAGACAGAGAGACCCGAGCTAGAGACTGTTAGGCACAAGAACCAATCATGGAAAGTAATAAAATAGAACAGAAACCAGACCACGACAACAGCTGGCCATGTTGTACCAGCTCATGCTGCCAGAGCTGACATGATGTATACATAACATGAGGTTGTCTTGTATTCACAGAATAGGCATTTACATGTTGTAGTCATGGTGGTGACAATAACCTTTGAAAAGAGGCAAACCAACAAACCAGTAAGAGGCAAAGATGAGATCAATTTATCCTCATTATGGTGCCAAATCCAGCTTCACTGCATTTTAACACAACACTCGCATATCTACACAAAGCATTCATAAATAACACAAATCATAATTATTTACTATTTTTTACAGTTGTCCCAGGAGCCCTTGCGATTGAGTTCCCTCGTCAAAGTTAACTCCCCTCAACAGCACAAAGTTGCTGTTGTCTACCACCGCAATTTTATTTCAACAGTGGATCCACATTATTTTTGCTGCACAAATTGTATCAGGAGAGATTCTACCTCAGTAAAAGAGAGCAGCAGAATCACACCACATTGTGTATTTTTTGGGATTTTATTTTATTTATTTATTTATTTTTGAAGCTGTAGCCTATAATTATCTAAATAAAAAAAATGCTTAATGCATTTTAGGATAGATAGATAGATAGACAGATAGATAGACAGAACTTTACTGATCCCTTAGGAAGACTCCCTCAGGGAAACTGAGATTCCACCAGCATTGTATAGCAGCACACAGGGTAAGAATGTGAAGGCAATAAAACAATTTGCAAATAAGACTATAAATACCGTATGGCTAGCATACTGGTATAGTTTTGTTTTACGCTTTTTACTCTTTTAATTCAATTTATTATGATACAGATTGTGCCGCAGCCTCAGCTTGGCCGGCGATCACCTTAGTATTTCTTCTGTTTTTCTTGTTGATTAATGGTTGCAAATTATACAGTATTTCTTGTCTTTCTGATGCCTGATTCTGTTTTTTCTCTCTGTTTAAGGTGCGGCTCCATCCAGAGATGGGAGTTGTATTTGTGCTGGCAACCCTCCTGTCCTGTGCACCAACAGCTTTTCCTGCATATTTGTTTTGTGAATTGTTCTGTAATTTATGTCTGTAGCATGACCCAAGCAGAGGGTCACCCCTTTGAGTCTGGTCTGCTTAATGTTTCTTCCTCAGAGGGAGTTTTTCCTTACAACTGTTGCTCTGGGGGTTATTAAGGTTAGATCTAAAGGGCCTTTCACACTGAGTGCGTCAGATGCATCAGAAGCGTCAAAAATCGATCTAAAAAGCATTATTTTCAACGAGATGCGTTGCTTTTTAGACGCGTCAGAAGCGCCACGTCAAAAGCCGAGCTAAACTGACGCTTCTGACGGGAGCGCACATCGGCAGGCTCAAAGTTCAATCCAATCCAACTTTCGACACTGAGCTGTGACGTACCTTTGCGTTGTCCAATAGGAACGACGCATCGGGCCAAAACACGGAAGACTCGTGGCAGAAACCACTGATCTCTACAAAATGGATCGGTGCAGAAACCACTGATCTGTACAAAACATTAACGTGTCACAGGACTGCTCATTTATAGATCAGTTTTCTGAAGAAAAATCATTGGAAATGTTTTTTTGTTGTTGTTTGTTACCTCAAAATTTCTGATTACTGTTTTAAAAAGTTTAGAACACTTGTAATTAAAATAGCTAAATAAATCAATAAATGGTTCATTAGAAACCTTTCATCTTTAAATTAAAACCACCTGTTATTTCAGATTAGATAATTTCTTGTTTATCATAAGGAACCTTGGACATTTATTTTTAGACAAAATAACATGGAAATTTGTACATTTTTTTAAGTCTGGTAGATTATTTATATCTCATTTCAACCAGAAAAACAGACACTAAATGAATAAAAATGTTTATTATAAATGCAACAGGAAATAATTTAACAAAGACTGCAGTGTGATTGTAAAGTAGGATTTCTGTGACATAACCCTCAAGATGTTTTTTTTTTTTTTTTGTATATAGTCATTTAAACTTGTAATTTCATCAAAATATGTAATTGCCTTTAATGTTGTTATCTCTACAGAGTCATTTCTAAAATATGAATTTGAGGACAATAAGTGGAGAGCTTCTACCTGGGCAAATGTCTTTGGACTTTGATTCGTGGACATTTTTAATTTCAATTTCAATTTTCAATATATTTTCCTTTTATATAGTGAACAGAGCTGCCTCAAGGCACTTCACACAGGTAAGGTCTAACCTTACTAACCCCCAGAGCAACAGGGGTAAGGAAAAACTCCCTCTGAGGAAGAAACCTCAAGCAGACCAGACTCAAAGGGGTGACCCTCTGCTTGGGCCATGCTACAAACATAAATTACAGAAATAATTCACAGAACAATTCACGGACGAATATACAATTGCTGTTGGTGCACAGGACACCTTAAACAGAGAAAAAACAGAATCAGGCATCAGAAAGACAAAAAATACTGTATAATTTGCCAGCATTAATCAACAAGAAAAACAGAAGAAATACTAAGGTGATCGCCGGCCGCTAGCCCTAAGCTTCCCTAAAAGACCCAGAATTTAGGTGAAGTTGAGGCCACGGCATGCTCCAATTACTAATAACATGAATTAAAAGAATAAAAAGAGTAAAACAAAACTGTACCAGTATGCTAGCCATATGAAAAGGAAACTAAGTGCGTGTTAAGTCTGGACTTGAAAGTCTCCACAGATTCTGATTATTTTATTGACACAGGGAGATCATTCCACAGAACAGGGGCACGATAAGAGAAAGCTCTGTGACCCGCAGACTTCTTATTCACCTTAGGGACACAAAGTAGTCCTGCACCCTGAGAACGTAAAGCCTGGGCCAGTACGTAAGGTTTAATTAGATCAGCTAGGTAGAGAGGTGCCAGTCCATGAATAATTTTATAGGTTAGTAGCAGAACCTTAAAATCTGATCTCACTGGGACAGGAAGCCAGTGAAGAGACGCCAAAATGGGTGTAATGTGGTCGAACTTTCTGCTTCGTGTCAAATGTCTGGCTGCAGCACTTTGAACCAACTGGAGACCCCTAATGCTAGACTGAGGTAAACCAGAAAATAGAACATTGCAGTAGTCCAATCTAGAAGAGATAAAGGCATGGATCAGGGTCTCAACATCAGCCATAGACAGGATGGGATGAATCTTCGCTATATTTCGCAGGTGGAAGAAAGCAGTCCTAATAATATTTCTAATATGGAGGCCAAAGGACAACGAAGGATCAAAAATTATCCCAAGGTTCCTCACTTTGTCAGTGTGATGTATGACACACAAGCCGAGGCTAAGTGTTAACTGGTCAAATTGATGCTGATGTCTCACTGGACCAAACACCATCATTTCAATCTTTTCAGAATTTAAAAGTAGGAAGTTTCTAGACATCCAACTTCTCACTGCTGCAAGGCAATCTTCTAAGGATTTTATGTGAACGAGATTACCAGCAGTTATCGGCATATATAACTATATATAACTATATATAACTGAGTATCATCTGCATAGCAGTGAAAGGTAATCCCAAAACGCCCAAGGGGTGCTATATAAAGGGAGAAAAGCAGGGGGCTAAGACAGACCCCTGAGGAACCCCAAATTTCATGTCACTAAGGTTAGAGGTACTGTTACTGTACAAAACACAGTGAGAACGACTGGTCAAGTATGACGTCAGCCATGCAAGGGCACTAACAGTAATCCCAAAATTATTCTCCAGCCTATCAAGTAGAATATGATGATCCATTGTATCAAATGCAGCACTGAGATCTAACAGCAGCAGAACCGTTTTGGTGTCCAAGTCCACTGTAAGCAGAAGATCATTCACCACTTTAGTGAGAGCCGTCTCTGTGGAACAATATTTTCTAAAAGCAGACTGCAGTGGCTCAAAGAGATTATTCTCAGTAAGATAGTCTACAAGCTGTCGTGACACCACTTTCTTAAGTAATGGTTTAATCACTGCAGATTTGAAACATTTAGGAACAGATCCAGAAGTTAAAGAAAGATTAATAATTTAAAGCACAATCGGCCCAAGAGTGGGCCACAGGTCCTTAAACAGCTTTGTTGGTATAGGATCAAATAAACAGGTTGTGCTTTTTGTTGACGTTACAAGTTTTGTCAGCATGTCTAGAGAGATACTATCAAATTCTGTAAATCTAGGTAATACCTCAGTAGTGGCACCTGCCTCAATAGCAGGGTGTAGTGGCTGGGTTAAAGCATGCTGGGATATGTTCAACCTAATGTCTTCTATTTTCTTCTCAAAGTAATCTAGGAAATCTTGTGCTGTAAAAGGAGAGTGAGCTACAGGTGGTTGTCCATGAATAAGTGTTGCCACCGTGTCGAACAACAACTTTGAGTTATGCTTGTTTTTGTTGATCAAATCAGAGTAGTAAGTCCGCTTTGTAGCCCATAATGCATGCTTATAGTCTAAGATAGCATCACACCACACAAGGTGGAATACTTCTAATTTTGAACGACGCCATTTCCGTTCTAGACATCTTGCTTTGTGCTTGAGGTCACGCAGGTAATCATTGAACCAAGGTAACTGCGATTTGGGGGAGCGCGGTTTCAACACAGGTGGTGCAATCATGTCGAGTGTCATTTTGAGCACTGAGTTTAAACTATCCACAAGTCTGTCTACTGACTGGGTATTTGTCAAATGTGAGCCTAAGACATCAGGCAGTCTAGCTTCTAGTTCAGTCTTAGTTGAGGAGTTGATGCATCGCTGCAGTGATAAGGTTGTTGTTCCACTAAACACGGCAGCAAAACTGTAAACTTAATAAGTGAGTGATCAGAGACCACTGATGTAAGAGGCATGATGTCAATATTCGTGACAGCAATACCACGTGCAAGAACCAGATCCAGGGTATTTCCACTAATGTGCGTTGAACGGATGGATTGGTGCGTCGGCTCGCAGCCGGCGCAGCGCGCCCGCCACAGGAAAAACACCTCCGTGTTGATAACCATTTGTAAAATCCAGGCGGCTTTTGGTGGCTTTCAGTTGAGTGGGTATCTGAGAAATTGTTTAACAGCAGGGCATGTTCCAACTTGTCCTTAAGGCTTCCAACGGAGGTGTTTTTCCTGTGGCGGGCGTGCTGCGCCGGCTGTGAGCCGACGCACCAATCTGTCCGCACGTCTTTCATTAAAAAAATCTCCTTTAACAGTGGAATGTCTGGATAAACTGCTGATCCCAACCTCTTCTGAAAGTTCTCTGTTCTCTCACGACGTCCTGGGTCAACAGAGGCTTAAATTTGGAGGTTTTCAGCTTGAAACAGGATGACAACGTCACCTTGGAGCGCTGCGCGACGTCCCGATCTGTGGGAAGTCCTTACAGCGATAGAAACAATCCAAAATCTCTCATCAGCCGTTAAAATTTTCACCGAAAACCAGCTTAATTTGTCGAATGGTGTCCACTCGGATGTGCCTCACAGTTTTGGAAAAAATTTTGATGAAGCACAGCGCCAGTCTCTCAGCAACTTCTCAGACAAAGGAATTCTGACGAGGGGGCTGGACCACTCCTCCCACAAGGCGTGCTCACAGGCGAATGGCGTCACCGACAGGCGTGAAAAAACTCTTGCATGCCCACGAGGGTTCAAGCTTGGCTGATGTAATCACACGTGATTCAAATCCATATGGTTTTTTAAAAAAAATAATAAGGTCGGATACTTTTCTAATAGACCTCGTATATACCACTCCTAAGATTAACACAAGAGTAAAGTACTAAGCTAAAGTTCACAACAGTTACACTAACAGTTAACTAACAGAAGTATATAAAAAAACGAAATGAAAAAATGAAAACGAGCGTCCGAAGTCACTAACGCAAGCAAAAATGCTAACCGCTCCTAAGATTTACACAGGAGTAAAATAATTACTTAAAATTCACAGCAGTTCGACTGAAAAACTAACAAACGTATTAACCAGGTAAAAAGAACCAGCTATAAAAATAACGACCGGTGGGAAGGGAGGAGTTGACATAGCTAGCGAAAGCTAAATGCTAGTAAATGCTAACTACTAGCAAATTACAACAGGACTATAGTTAAATAACGTTCAGAGTAGATACAATTAATATCCAGAAGAGTGCTAAACAGAAATAAAAGAAACGTATACAACCATGTGAAGTTCAGAATAGAGTCACAACAACAAACAACACATCAGAAACAAGTTGCCAGATCTGAGCCAGCGTCATTTTTAATGGTCCATTCATTTATTGTTGAAATATAAAATGAAACAGCTTTTTTTTTTAAATAATAAAATAGTTGCCTTTTATTTAGAAGCAGGTGATGTTATGCTGGATTCTCAGGACCAGATGAAGGTCTCTTCTGCAGCTTTGAACTCTGGTGGTGTTGCTGAATACACTTTTGTCCTATTTTGAAGAGCAGAGATGTTTTCTTTCGACTGGACTTCATGGTGTTCTGCTCATCAGTGGAAGTCTGGTTGTCTGTACAGCAAATGTTCCTGATTGGGACAAATAAAAATATTTCTTTAAATATAAAGAAACACGAAACAGTTTATATATAAAAAAGGGGAAAAAATGGCAAAAAAAAAGATGGAAAAAAAATGCCCAAAAAATGTTATTTAAAGTTGAGCTTTTGTGGTGTCTGAAAAAAGCTGTAGCTTTATTTGGTAAAAATAAGAAAGACTGAACCATCTACAAATTAAAGCGTTCACTCAGATCAACTGTGCTAAAAAGCTAAGCTAACGTTAGCCAATCAATAAACCTTCACAGCAGTGCAGAAATGTCACGTTTTACTTTTATTTTATCCTCACCTCGATAAAACTGCAGAACTAACTTCCATTGGGCAAACTGGGACTTTGCATATATCCAAAAAGTGGGAGATTTCGGACTGAGTGGGTCTGCTCCATCACCCCGGCTGCCTGCCTCGGTCTGCCCAGGAATGATGCCTGAAGGCCGGCTTCTCCGTGCGGGTCGGCCCACTGTTGCGGTTCGATCGATATCCCACCAAGTCGTCAGTCCTCCCTCGGTCGGCGTCACTCCAAAAAGTAGCTGAAAAAAAAGCTTCTCCCAGCAGGGTGATGGGAAAATCATTCTACTGCTGTTTTTTAAAGCTTTTTTTGTGGTTCAGGCGACCCAAATTCAAGATGGTGATCGCTGAACTTTTTTCAGGTTGTGGAAACAGCTAGAGCGTGACGTAGCCGCAATCTCTGCCCCCTTGCCACTTCCGAAGCGACGCGTCTGACGTCACGACGCGTCGGAAACACATCGGCCTGGAGTTACGACGCGTTGGAGGGTGTTAAAGCGTTGCGCTGAAGCTTGCAGTGTGAAAGGCCCTTTACCTGTGTGAAGCACCTTGAGGCAACTCTGTTGTGATTTACTATATAAATGAAAATAAACTGAAAATTGAATACAAGACATACTGGCTACTACTGTTCCTCTCCTTCCCGTCCTCTGTCTTCCTGTTACTCCTCTTCCCCCTGAGTGAGGAGTTGTACAGTCTGATGGCCTGAGGGACAAAGGAGTTTATATGGTTTATTATGAACAAAAATATCATTTATTTTAGTTTAGTTTGTTACAGTTTATGTGTAGAAGGAAACAACTGCAGCATCTATTGTTTTTGAGGGTTGGTCTCCTTTTATTTATTCATTTACTCACTGCATTTTACAGGATATATGTCTACATGTTTTTCCAGTGCTGAAGAATTTAAGCATATCTTTTTGCTGTTTGGAAAAAAAGTCTTACAATAAGCATTACAGAAGCTTAGTGATATTGCCGTTGAGTCTGTTCACCACGCTAAATTATTTGTTTGAGTTTAGCGCTCCTCGGGTGCCAACTGCTTGACTGAAAACTGGAAACAAACAATAACACATAAAATTATACATTTATATGTCTTTTGGAGTTTGTGCCACACTGCTGCATTTACTGCACTCTGGCAGGACAGCGCATATCTCGGATGGTTGGTTTTCATGTGTGACATCACTTCACTGAGAACGTGCGCCTATCCATCATGTGGTGACACGTACCGTCTCATTGCACTTCACATGCAGGTACCCTCACTGTTTCTGAGAAGTCCACAATGTACTCGCACAGTCACACTCCATCCATCAGCTTAAGGCGCGTCAACCTGGAAACTCAACGCTCCAAAAGCAGAATTCGACCCCCCACCCCCGCCGCCACCCCCGCCGCCGCAAAAAAAGTCTCAAAACTGGAAAAAGTTATGAAAGTACAAGAAATCCCAGTAAGCATCACCAAATTCATGATCAGGACTGACAGTAAGGCTCGCCCTCCTGGACTGTGACACCAATCACCACAACATACGAGTCATACGAGAAACACTTCAGGAGCTTCGGCAGGTATGAGGGTGCTGGCGGCGTTCTGGAACATAATAAAAGGCAACGTGTTGAGTAAACAGCGCGGTGGATTAGTGGTTAGCACTGTTGCCTCACAGCAAGAAGTTCATGGGGTCGATTCCCACCTGTGGCCTTTCTGTGTGGAGTTTTTATGTTCTTCTCTGTGTTTGTGCGGGTTCCCTCTGGGTGCTCTTGCTTCCTCCCACATCCAAAGACATACAGTTAGGTGGAATGGAAACTTTAAATTGTCCATAGTTGTGCGTGCAGCTGTGAATGTGTATGTTTGTCTATATGTGGCCCTGAAACAAACTGGCGTCCTGTCCCGGGTGAACCCCGCCTCACACCCAATGAATGCTGGGATAGGCTCCGCCCACACCCCACATGACCCTCAAATGGAGTAAGCGGGTATGGAAAAAGGATGGGTGGATACAATATGTTAAGTTGAATGCAAAATGTCTAATGCTGCCATTCTTCTTGTAGAACTCTGTGATTAAATAGAAAAATTAACTATGGTTTTCGTGGCATTTGTTGCATTTCTATCCAAGAGAATAAACAAACATTTGGTTATTAGACAACTGTTGCATGTTGCCATCGTGGAACAACACCCAGAGGAGGAAGACTGATTGTGCTGTCATCTGTATTTTGTGTCAGCTGGAAGATATCAATAACTGACAGCCACTTCATTGATTCTCCATTAACTTGTGTGGCTTCAGCACATTGTGTACTTGTTTGTGTGTGTCTGCTATTAAAACGTTCATATCTGACGGTTATATTACTTTTTGTCAGTGTTGGGTGCAGCTAACAAAAAAGTTAGCTTTGATAACCGCTAATTCACCAACTGAAAAGTGGACAGTGAACTGAACTGAACTGAATTGAATTGTGATGACACTTGACTGATATAACACTATAACGTTCAGCTGAAGCTACCGCTAACCTTTTGCGGTAAAGAGCTGGGATTTTAATATTTTTTAGCATAAACATGGCGTTTCCCAAAACATTTTAACATGCCAAGATTAGATGAAGATCAAGATGTGCTTACATAACAAAATGAATAAATCTAATTTAAAAGTAGTTTACATTCAACATCCAGTTTTTTTTAACATTATAGAAATTATTAGAGTATGAAATAGCAACTAATAAAAATGCATAAGGGAAATAAAAATGGTAAATGGACTGCATTTATATAGCGCTTTTCCATCTGCATCAGACACTCAAAATGCTTTACAATTATGCCTCACATTCACCCCAATGTCAGGCTGGTGTCACGCAAGGCGTTCACTACACACCGGGAGCAACTAGGAAATTAAGGACCTTGCCCAAGGGCCCTTAGTGATTTTCCGGTCAGACTTGGATTTGAACCGAGGATCCTCTGGTCTCAAGCCCAATGCTTAACCACTAGAACCATCACCTCCCCCAATATAAATTTCTTCTTAAATAATTTTGAGAATCTAATAAATGCATTTTCTCTGGCTTGACGTCCTATAGGCACCTCCATCTCTTTGAGGTGATGGTTAATTGTTGTCTTCACGCAATGGTGGTTTTGCTTATACGGCCTTTCAGGGTTGTCCCAGCATGCATTGTGTGTGGTGTGGTTTCAGTCTCAGTAGCGCCTGTGTTAACTGGTGTTAACATTTAGATTAACAGTGTTTTAACATAAAATTTAACTGTTGAAAGACCAGTACTAAACAATGTTTTTAGCTGGAGCTGACCCATTCAAATGAAACTGGATTCAGTACACATGTTTTATGTAAAACTTCTCATTGTGCTCTTTGAATACATACTGTACAGATGCAGAGAAAGACGCTTTGCTGATAAAATGGGGATAATCTTCTTGTTTTGTTTTGTTTTTTCACTTGAACTTCATTATTCCATGGCACTTAGTGTTGTAATTGAAGAGATGCATTCTCTAATGAGGCAAAGAGTGCTTGGAGTCATTATAATTGTTTCACAGCTGTATTGAAGACTCATAAGCCTGTGGAATGCCACAATTGCACCCACTAACATTCAATGTGTGTTTTTGACGGTCAAAGCAATGCCACCAGCAGCGGACTAACGCATGGGCTGTCGGACTGAATGTTCAGCGGCCTCACGTGGGGCCTTAAATATACGGTGGGAAATATGTGGGGGTTTGTTTGTTTTGATTGCTTTTCTTGCTCAAAAAAAAAAAAAAATTAGTTATGTGCAATTTTTTGCCTCCTAACTACCAGGAAGGTAGACTCTACCTGGACTTTTCCAGAATACAATGCCGCTACTGCTAGAGTTCTGACCAGGAAGAGAACTTTTTGCCGTATCTTAGCTTCCCATTAAAGTATGGTCAGATTTTAAAGTCTTACTGTTAAAAAGTAAGTCCCTTCTGCTGCTCCCTTGTTTTTTCCACTCTGGCTTGCCATATCAGATCCAAGGTGGATCTATCTGCATGTTGATTTGGCACAGGTTTTACACTGGATAACCGCACACAAAACCAAGTGCACTGCAAAACCAAGTGTACTGGCCACTTAGATACCACTCTTGTTATTTTAAAAACTTATTATTAACTTATAAAACCTTAAATGGGCTAACACCCTCCTACCTGGTAGGTCTTGTGAGACCTTATGTACCGGCCTGCGTGGTGTGTTCTCATAATGCAAAATTACTTTGTGTTCCAAAGGTAAAATTAGAAAGGTCTTGTCTCAGAGTGATGCTGAAAAACTAATTCATGCATTTATTTCCTCTAGGCTGGACTATTGTAATTCATTATTATCAGGTTGTCCTAAAAGTTCCCTGAAAAGCCTTCAGTTAATTCAAAATGCTGCAGCTAGAGTGCTAACAGGGACTAGAAGGAGAGAGCATATCTCACCCATATTGGCCTCTCTTCATTGGCTTCTGGTTAATTCTAGAATAGAATTTAAAATTCTTCTTCTTACTTATAAGGTTTTGAATAATCAGGTCCCATCTTATCTTAGGGACCTCATAGTACCATATCACCCCAATAGAGCGCTTCGCTCTCAGACTGCAGGCTTACTTGTAGTTCCTAGGGTTTGTAAGAGTAGAATGGGAGGCAGAGCCTTCAGCTTTCAGGCTCCTCTCCTCTGGAACCAGCTCCCAATTCAGATCAGGGAGACAGACACCCTCTCTACTTTTAAGATTAGGCTTAAAACTTTCCTTTTTGCTAAAGCTTATAGTTAGGGCTGGATCAGGTGACCCTGAACCATCCCTTAGTTATGCTGCTATAGACTTAGACTGTTGGGGGGTTCCCATGATGCACTGTGTTTCTTTCTCTTTTTGCTCTGTATGCACCACTCTGCATTTAATCATTAGTGATTGATCTCTGCTGCCCTCCACAGCATGTCTTTTTCCTGGTTCTCTCCTTCAGCCCCAACCAGTTCCAGCAGAAGACTGCCCCTCCCTGAGCCTGGTTCTGCTGGAGGTTTCTTCCTGTTAAAAGGGAGTTTTTCCTTCCCACTGTTGCCAAGTGCTTGCTCACAGGGGGTCGTTTTGACCGTTGGGGTTTTTCTATAATTATTGTATGGCCTTGCCTTACAATATAAGGCGCCTTGAGGCAACTGTTTGTTGTGATTTGACGCTATATAAATAAAATTGATTTGATTTGAAAGGTAAAGAAAAAGTCAGTGGGCTAAATGGCTTTCGCTTGTCATGCACGTTTTATGGAACAGCCTGCCAGCTGAAATAAGACCATTCCATTTCCAGTGGTGAAAAATAATCCAGCTGTTTTGACTGCATGATGGATAGATTATTTATTGTTGAAATGTACTGCAGTTAGGCACAATAAAATACGGCACTGTGGTTTTCTGATTATCTAAAACATCAATGCAAAACCGCCCCAACTTGACGTTATAGAAGTGGTGGTTCCATTTCAGAGGTCTGCTTAGCTCTGCATGTATAATGCTGCATATTTTAAAGACGGGAAACCTGACATGAGTTTTTATTGTGTACTTTGTTTGTCAGCCACTCATGATGGTGAAGTTGTTCAACTGCCAAACAGTACTTGGTGTATTGATGCCCATCAATACATGACAAATTATGCTAATGTTGGATGATGGTGACCTTGTTTGATGCTAACAGCGGATGATGCTTACTGTCACTGTTGACCATACATAACATCAACCACTGTTAATGTCATCCACAGTTAGGGTTTTCTTTAAAATGGTGCTATAAATCATTGCATGTCCCAAACCTGGAAAAAACAACATTTACCAGGAAGCGTGCATCACCAAATCACTAGTGCTAGAGACAGTCATATCATTCATACACTGTCAAAAAAATCTGGCAGCTGTGGTTACCAGGAGAATTCTGTAGAAATTACAGTGACTATGTAAATGGTTTTACATAAAATACGTAAATTTTACAGTGTAAAAATGTTATTTTATTGTCTATTTAGAAGATAAAATCTCTGCAAAACAGTCACCTTATGATTAATTATCCTCAAAATGTAGTTTAAACAGATACATCACCACTTTTTCAAACCCTTAAATATCAGTATTTTACAGTATTTGTGACAATTCTCATCTGTAAAGTCTAATTGTATTGTTCAGTTTTTGGTATGATGGCTTTTCTGTATCATTTGTAAATGCTATTTTTTTCTTTGTAGAGTTTTTTTATGTTGTGATTTCACAGGATTTCACAGACTTTTTTTAAAGTGTACCCAATGCCATAATATAGGTGCAGGTGTAGCAGAAGGGTTCTGCAGTCAACATACAGTACTTTTAGCCATGTGTATCAGTAAAATTCATCCCTTCACCCCCACCATTTGTCTGCTTCTGTTCGTCAATATTGTGCCTGACATGTCTATATATATATATATATATATATATATATATATATATAAATAATATTACCGTTCAATAAATCTGCTTAGGATCACGGTATAGTTTGTTTATAAATCCAGGCAGCAATTTCCTTCTGAAGACTCTATGTATTTCAAAAGCATCCAGTTTAAAAATGACATCTTTAGAAATGGAAATAAAAGGGTGATCCACCAGAGGACGAGGGCACACAGCTTAACAAAGGATACTGACAGCATGTCTGTGTTTACCGTGACACTGCAGTCTGAGAAATAAAAATAAATATTTTCACTCAAGCTTTCTGTGTACGAGTTGCTGCTGATTGAGTTTTCCAGAGAATGCAAATAGTCCTTAAGAAATGAGACTGGAATTTATGAATACACCGAGGTGATTCCGTGCATCTTTTCTGTTTGCTGCAGCAGTTATGTGTTTGCAAAGGATTGAAATGTTTCTTTGAAGTGGAACTGATGTATACGGTGCATCCAGAAAGTATTCACAGCATTTCACTATTTGCATATTTTGTTATGTTACAGCCTTATTCCAAAATGGAGTAGATTAATTTTTCCCCTCAAAATTGTACTCACAACACCCCATAATGAAAACATGAAAAAAGTTTTTTGGAAATTTTTGCTAATTTTATAATAACAAACAAAAAAAAAAACCCTAGGAAATTGCATGTACATAAGCATTCATGCTATTTGCTCAATACTTTGTTGATGCACCTTTGGCAGCCTCACGACTTCTTGAATATGATGCTACAAGCTTGGTGCACCTACCTTTGGGCAGTTTTGTCCATTCCTCTTTGCAGCACCTCTCAAGCTCCATCAGGTTGGATGGGGAGTGTCGGTGCACAGCTATTTTCAGATCTCTCCAGAGATGTTCAATCAGATTCAGGTCTGGGCTCTGGCTGGGCCACTCAAGGACATTCACAGAGTTGTCCTGAAACCACTCTTTTGATATCTTAGCTGTTTGCTTCGAGTCATTGTCCTACTGAAAGATGAACCATCAAGGATCCAGGATGTATACTGTACATTGTTGCATTCATCTTTCCCTCAATCCTGACTAGTCTCCCAGTTCCTGCCACTGAAAAACATCCCCACAGCATAAATTTGCAAAAATCTAAAAAAAAAAAAAACTTTTTCACATTGTCATTATGGGGTATTGTGTATAGAATTTTAAGGAAAAAAAATTCTTCCCTTTGGAATAAGGCTGTAACATAAAATGTGGAAAAAGTGAAGCCATGTGAATACTTTCCAGATGCACTGTCTATGCAATGTCACCATACTTATAATATATTACGTGTACAGTATGCATCAAGGAATACAGCTCACCAACAGCGGGTGACTGAGCATCAGGTCGGATCAGATCATTCACTGATGCAGCCCATTGTTGCATCCACCCAAATCCCCTGGGTCCTGGTTGACAGCCACCAAAGCTCACAACTGTTCCCTCCCCACCTGTTAAAAGTAGCCATTTCTCTTACAAACAGGTGACATGTGGGCACCTAGTTGTGTTTTTCCAATTACTGGGGTTCTCAACACTGAGACACCTGCACACTGGATGTCCACAACCCTGTATGTAGGTTTTACCCTGATGCATCCTGGACATGATATTTAACTGCATCCAGGTACTGTAGGTGGTCCTCCAGCTAACAGATAACTTCTTTCATGGGGTTGGTTGTAGGACTGGCACCTCAGCGGCTGCAGAACACATTTCGAAGCTTGCCCCCGGAAATGAAGAACGCTTGTTTTCGCAGTCCATGGCAATAACTCCATGGCTGCCTTCCATCGGAGGGTGGCACACATTATCATGGGAATGAGAAAGGAAAATAGGTTTCCCAAAAACCACTGGAAAGTTTGAACAAAACCATTTTTAAAAAGTCTTCACCATGTACTAAGTTCCTTTAAAAACGCTCAGTTATTCACAACTGTACGTTATGCTTGTCAAGAGAAATTACTGTCCTTCCGTCTGTCAGCACGTCAAAACCTTCCACGTCCTAAAACTCAAGAACTGTAAAATTCTCAAAATCAAAACTTTTATACATTAATACTGGAAGGTCAAAGCTCTGCCTGCCAAAAACATCATGCATTTCTGGCTTTTATAAATGCCTTTTTTTGTCTTTTTCTTTTTTACTAAATTTTGAGTTTCAAGTAGGAAATTTAGCAGAAGCCCTGAAATGCTCACATTGCCCACTAGATGGTGACAAAAGCTGCTCAAATGTGCAGCAAGGTCTCAACTGTTTATTCATTTGAGAAGTTAACTTTTAGCAAAATTAAGATGGGCTGACAACCAAAAATCAACCTACAGTTGTGTCCCTTGCCTTTACGGGCAGTTTACTTGTTTCTTAATCATTTTGTTATTTTTTATTTTATTATATTTTGGTGTTCAGAGACATCACATCTGAGCACAAACAATGCTTTCATTTTTCTTATGTAACTGTAGATGAAAATAAGCACCTCGCAACATAAATGTAACCATCAGTGACGCCACACTTGTGGAAAACAGGTGAAAGCGTGTCATGACACGGTCGAAGTCATGCTGACTCAAATCAGTGAAGTGAATGTCGGTGAAACACTTTTTATTGCTGTTGATTGTGTTGTGTGGGCCGCTGAAGAGGAGGTACTGCTGGCCCACCACCACCAGAGGGCACCCTGCCTGGAGTGCGGGCTCCAGGCACCAGAGTGCGCTGCCGCCTCACAGGAGCAGCCGGGGTGACAGCTGACACTCATCACCTGTGACAGCTGTCACCACTCATCTGATCTGCATCGGTATATCAGCAAGACGTCATCTCCACCTCTTTGCCGAGATATCGTTCTACCTGAAAGGTAATATCCTCAGCCTGACTGCTTAATAGAAAGCCTTTTTTTGTGATTTTTGTGAGTGATAACAGACTTTTTCTCCAACGAGAGGTGGAGGTAGCTTCCCTGCCGTGCAGATTGCTGGGTGCAGACGCACCCACGTTTAATTGTGTTTTTGTTCCTCGCCAGCAGTACCAGGTCCGACACGCGGAGGCAGTGGCCACCTGGGAGTTCAGGACTTGGCGGCTCCAGTATTCCCGGGGTCTGGTGGCGGAGGAAATCGTGTGGTTCCGGTTCTGCTTTGGACAGGCGTCTCCTATCTTCGAGCCTGCCCACACGACACCTTGTAATTTGACCTTTGATCTATTGTGTAATCTGTTGTGTTTGTTGTGCACGTTCGCAACAGTAAAGTGTTGTTATTTGACCTATTCCATTGTCCGTTCATTTGCGCCCCCTGTTGTGGGTCCGTGTACTTACACTTTCCCAACAGATTGTACACCCTAAAAATAACCTGCGCACATTCTTCCATTGTGACGCCTCAGGAACTTCAGGAAAAACCCGCTTCTGATGGAGATGGATGGAGGGCAAAAAGTTTTGTTCCCCGATTGTGTTCATAATCTCGGTTGTGCTGTTTGCTTCTTTCTCATTAGCTCCACAATGCTTTCACATAATAATGAACTGCTGCAGTGGAAAAAAAATAAGCCCAGATCAAAGATTTTCACTCACTGTCATCGCCGCATTTGCATAAAAAACTGTACATAATAAAGAGGCGTAAACTAGGCCTGTTTCAGCTCAATCCCCGACACATTGTGGAGCCATGAAAAGGAAAACTGACGTGTGATCCCGAATAGATGAGGGCACTAAGAGCAAGCTTTTGTTTGTCTCCGCTTTAAAATTTCAACAAGTTCAGACAGATTCTGACATTTTCTCTTTTCACGCCTCCCTCTGTGTTTACACACATACAAATATTTAAACCCTCTTTTGTGTGTTATACTGTATACTGTGTGTTTGTGAGTCTTTGTGAGTTCCTGCACCTGCAGATATGGACGCTTTCTATGAAATATATTCTGACTGTGCTTTAGCTGATTTGTATTTTGCAGATACGAGGGCTGTCAATAAAGTAAGTCCTTTTTATTTTTTTCAAAAACTATATGGATTTCATTCATATGTTTTTACGTCAGACATGCTTGAACCCTCGTGCGCATGCGTGAGTTTTTCCACGCCTGTCGGTGACGTCATTCGCCTGTAAGCACTCCTTGTGGGAGGAGTCGTCCAGCCCCTCGTCGGAATTCCTTTGTCTGAGAAGTTGCTGAGAGACTGGTGCGTTGTTTGATCAAAATTTTTTCTAAACCTGTGAGACACATCGAAGTGGACACGGTTCGAAAAATTAAGCTGGTTTTCAGTGAAAATTTTAACGGCTGATGAGAGATTTTGAGGTGATTCTGTCGCTTTAAGGACTTTTCACGGTGCGAGACGTCGCTCAGCGCTCTCAGGCGCCGTCATCAGCCTGTTCAAGCTGAAAACCTCCACATTTCAGGCTCTATTGATCCAGGACGTCGTGAGAGAACAGAGAAGTTTCAGAAGAAGTCGGTTTCAGCATTTTATCCGGATATTCCACTGTTAAAGGAGATTTTTTTAATGAAAGACGTGCGGACAGATCCGCGCGTCAGGACGCAGCCGACGCGGTGCAGCGGCACAGGAAAAACACCTCCGTGTTGATAACCATTTGTAAAATCCAGGCGGCTTTTGATGCCTTTCAGTGGAGTATGTGAGAAATTGTTTAACAGGCAGGACATGTTCCAACTTGTCCTTAAGGCTTTCAACAGAGGTGTTTTTCCTGTGGCGGAGCGTCGCGGCGGCTGCGTTCCGACGCGCGGACCCGTCCGCACGTCTTTCATTAAAAAAATCTCCTTTAACAGTGGAATATCTGGATAAAATGCTGAAACCGACTTCTTCTGAAACTTCTCTGTTCTCTCACGACGTCCTGGATCAATAGAGCCTGAAATGTGGAGGTTTTCAGCTTGAACAGGCTGACGACGGCGCCTGAGAGCGCTGCGCGACGTCTCGCACCGTGAAAAGTCCTTAAAGCGACAGTCTCACCTCAAAATCTCTCATCAGCCGTTAAAATTTTCACTGAAAACCAGCTTAATTTTTCGAACCGTGTCCACTTCGATGTGTCTCACAGGTTTAGAAAAAATTTTGATCAAACAACGCGCCAGTCTCTCAGCAACTTCTCAGACAAAGGAATTCCTGACTGAGGGGCTGGACGACTCCTCCCACAAGGAGTGCTCACAGGCGAATGACGTCACCGACAGGCGTGGAAAAACTCACGCATGCGCACGAGGGTTCAAGCATGTCTGACGTAAAAACATATGAATGAAATCCATATAGTTTTTGAAAAAAATAAAAAGGACCGTTACTTTATTGACAGCCCTCGTATTAAAAAAAAAAGAACAGTGTGGGGATTAGACTTCCCAATCAGGAAACAAAAGTTGAAGATAAAGTTAAGTAGTAAAACAGGACTGAACAAAGTGAAAGTGAAACACTTCATTTTTACAAACCAAAGTGGGAAAAGACATCAGGGGACTGAAAAATGTCATCTGTAATAGTCAACAGTGAACAGATTTTTTTTTTTTGTTAAATTGGAATTTAAAGGACTCGGCAGATTCTGACTGATTTTATCTCAGCAGGCAGATTATTCCAGACAAAGGAGGCCAAAAACAGAATGCCATTTGAAAAAATTCCATTCACAAAGTTCCATTAGATTTGATGTCTTGGAAGAAAATAGATGTTTTCCATCAGTACTGCAAACATGTTATTGGTTCACATCACACTGGTTTTGGCCTCTTTTCATTGGCTTCCTGTGAATGTAAGAGCAGATTTTAAGAGGAGGGTTTTGTAAGCCACAACCCCCGGTAGTGGAAAATAATGCAAATACTTTCAGTTCCTTGTATGGCTGCTGGAAGTTGGCGCCAAAAGCGAGTCACTCCCCGTAGACCCCCATGTTAAATTGTCCCACTTTACAGCAGAAATAAACATGCTTACAGCCTGGTATAAAACGATTTTGGTCTCTTGACAAGTCTAAAGGTGAACATAAGAGTAGGTGCACACTGAAGAATATTTGGATTAGTTTTCAATGGTTGTATGAATAATAACTATACTGTGGTTATATTATTTATATAATTTTTACAAGGTTAAACATTGAAGGAAATGGCGTGCTACAAATATGCTAACGAGGGTGAGCAGATTTTTTTATTATCATTACTGCTATTGATTGCGTGAGTGGGATGGAATGTGAATTCGGCAGAGGGACTGGGGCTGTCTATGAGGACCATCGTGGTGATCAAAAAGCTGAGTGAGAAGGAGAGACTCTCGATTACCAGTCAATTTATTCTCCTATCCTCACCTATGGTCATGAACTTTAGGTAATGACTGAAAGAACAAAGTCGCGGATATAAGTGGCGGAAATGAGAGTCCTCCGTCGCGTATCTGGGCTGACACTGTGGGACGGTGAGAAGCTTGAATATCTGGAAGGGAGTCAAAGTAGATCCACTGCTTCTTCGCATTGAAAGGAGACAATTGAGGTGGTTGGGCATCTGGTGAGGATGCCTCTCGGAGGTCTTCCAAACAGAACCAACTGGGAGGATGCAGTAGGAAAGACAGAGGACATGTTGGAAGGATTATATTTCCCAGATGGCTTGAGAATGCCTCTGGATCCCCAGTAAGTGTTAGAGGATTTTGCTGAGGATGGGGAAGTGTGGGATAAGCTGCTTAATCTACTGCACATGTGACTTGGTCCCGCACAAGTGTCTGAAAATGATATACATCGGTTGTTAAGAAATATAGTAAATGGGATGCCAAAGTATGGTTAATCTATCCGAAGGATGCAGTTCTTAAAAACTGATGATGCAAGAAAAGACGAGTGAGGGAAGACACCAACTCTGAAAGAGTTATAGTCTTCTCTGGCTGTGATTGGAGAAACATTTTTGAATGTTGCACCAGCTGTCATCACGATGAAGTGGAACAGAGAAGGATTTTCACAAGAAAACACATCAGATCTGTGCTCACATCTCCCATGTGACTTCTGGCAAACTGCAGCTCATATTTCATGTTGTTTTTTTTTTTTTTCTTTTTCTTTTTTGAGGAATATCTTTCCCTGTTCCACTCCACTATGTAGCCGTACACTAAAAAAAGGAAACATGACTTAATATGTATATCAGTTGCAGATGATCACAATGTGTATAAATCACATCATTTTCTGATTTTTCTTACTGAGAAACATCAGGAAAATTATGTGATTTGTACATAAAAAATACAGTATAACTGGTGATGCAACAGACAAAAATTGCACTATATGCACAGTTTCTTCAATCACCACCACAGAAGCCTTCATAGATGTCATGTGTGTCTTGGTGGCTTCCCTCACCCGTCTGAATATTTTACAGCACAAGGCCACACAACAATCACCACAAGTCAATTTTATCATAGATTAGATTAGAGATTAAGTGTGTATTCATTGGTAATAATGCATGTTTTCAGTCTGATTTGAAGAAAGTCAGGAGAATCAGACCGACAAATTGCAGAAGGCAAATTGTTCCAAAAAAAAAGGTGTGTGTGGGGGAGGGACAAGGACCAATATGAAAAAAAACTGTAATTTCATTTTTGGAGCTTTTAGCAAAGATGGACTGAAGAAAACAGAGCATGTCACTACATCATAAAGTGGATTCATTTTTGATTTAATGGAACTGTTTAAATTGAAAGTGGGTCCACATAATAAACGTAAAGCAGACTGAGTTAAAGTGTGAGCGGACAAACGGGATTCTGTCAGCTGCAAATATTATATCTGCACTCATTTGAAAAGCTGCAAAATACTCGTACACTCTCAAATACTGCCATCTACTGGCAACCACTCAGACTGTGCACGCCACAGTTTGGCACAAAATGCACAAACTAAAAATGGCAGATTCTGAGCACTTTTTTCATCTGTAGAAATCGTCATTATAAGCAGGCGGCAGAATGTTTGTGGTTCAGAGTGGCCTGATGGACCTGAGAGGCTCTTTACCCACAATCCCCGTGTCCACACACACACACACACACACACACACACACACACACACACACATACACACACACACACATACACAAGTCTTGATGGGTCTCTTTACACAGACAGTTCATGATTCCTTTGGCGGATATGTGAGAGTCAAAGGTCATGTTATTCCTGGCCAGCTTTGTGTCTTTGTTTCTTTTGTTCTGACACAGATGTTTATCACGTAACAGCAACAAGGAAAGAAATTCATTTTCTGCTCGACTCCTGCGTTGTAGCAAGAATGTGAGAGGCTGCGGTTATTACAGCGTAGCGCCGCAGAGGTCGTCTGGTCTGGACAGAAACCAACAGCACAGGAAGAGGAATAAAATAGAGCAAGAATAGAAACATCATCTATTAAAAACACAAGAAAGAAAGAGAAGTTTTAAGCTTATGGACAGGCCAGCGGTCCACATTAATACAGATATTTGCAATAAAATACTCACACGGGAGCCGTTCAGCCATGCTAATGTTAGCTGCTATGATCACGTTATTGAATGCTAGCGACTTCTAAAAAATGAGATTGTTTTCAAGAGACATGAGCGATTAAATCATCTATTAAAAATACTAGAAAGAAAGAGACATTTGAAGTATATGGACAGGCCAGCAGTCCACATTAATACAAATATTTGCAATAAAATACTCACACAGGAGCCATTCAGTCATGCTAACGTTAGCTGTTACCATCAAGTTATTGAATGCTAGCGACTTCTAAAAAATGAGTTTGTTTTCAAGAGACTTGAGCGATTTAAATCATCTATTAAAAATACTAGAAAGAAAGAGACATTTGAAGTATATGGACAGGCCAGCAGTCCACATTAATACAAATATTTTCAATAAAATACTCACACGGGAGCCGTTCAGCCATGCTAATGTTAGCTGCTACCATCACGTTATTGAATGCTAGCGACTTCTAAAAAATGAGATTGTTTTCAAGAGACGTGAGTGATTAAATCATCTATTAAAAACACTAGAAAGAAAGAGACATTTGAAGTGTATGGACAGGCCAGCGGTCCACATTAATACAGATATTTGCAATAAAATACTCACACGGGAGCCGTTCAGCCATGCTAATGTTAGCTGCTATGATCACGTTATTGAATGCTAGCGACTTCTAAAAAATGAGATTGTTTTCAAGAGACATGAGCGATTAAATCATCTATTAAAAATACTAGAAAGAAAGAGACATTTGAAGTATATGGACAGGCCAGCAGTCCACATTAATACAAATATTTGCAATAAAATACTCACACAGGAGCCATTCAGTCATGCTAACGTTAGCTGTTACCATCAAGTTATTGAATGCTAGCGACTTCTAAAAAATGAGTTTGTTTTCAAGAGACTTGAGCGATTTAAATCATCTATTAAAAATACTAGAAAGAAAGAGACATTTGAAGTATATGGACAGGCCAGCAGTCCACATTAATACAAATATTTTCAATAAAATACTCACACGGGAGCCGTTCAGCCATGCTAATGTTAGCTGCTACCATCACGTTATTGAATGCTAGCGACTTCTAAAAAATGAGATTGTTTTCAAGAGACGTGAGTGATTAAATCATCTATTAAAAACACTAGAAAGAAAGAGACATTTGAAGTGTATGGACAGGCCAGCAGTCCACATTAATACAGATATTTGCAATAAAATACTCACACGAGAGCTGTTCAGCCATGCTAACGTTAGATGTTACCATCACATTATTGAATGCTAGCGACTTCTAAAACATGAGATTGTTTTCAAGAGACGTGAGCGATTAAATCATCTATTAAAAACACTAGAAAGAAAGAGACATTTGAAGTGTATGGACAGGCCAGCAGTCCACATTAATACAGATATTTGCAATAAAATACTCACACAGGAGCCGTTCAGCCATGCTAACGTTAGCCGTTACCATCACGTTATTGAATGCTAGCGACTTCTAAAAAATGAGACCATTTTCAAGAGATGTGAGCAATTAAATCCATCACATATCGCTGCTTTAAGCCACTCACCTTAACGCCTTGGAAGGTCGTTAGCCCCAGACTGAATAAACTTAAAACTTACAAATAAATAAATATAACGCAATGCTAAAATACCCTCAGCTGTATGGGCATGTCATCAGTGAAAGAGTGTGAAGAAAGAATGTGACCTTTTGACCCGATGGAATAGGTCAAGGTTAGCCTTCTTTAAACTTGTCCAAGGTCTGTGTCCCAGGAATGTTTCCTGTCAATTTGAAGACCCTGGCAGTAATAGGACTGGACTTATGCTGAGCACAGACAGACTGAAAAAGACAGACTAAAAATAAAATGATCAGAATGTACAATAAATATCTGAACACTGTTAGGAAGCAACACAAGTTTGATAGTATTAGCACAATCATCCAGTAGTTTTAAAATGCTGAACGAGAGCGGTCTGTGAGTACTGTAGTTTATTTATAACCTAAAAACACTGCATTGATTCACTGATTCCAACAGTGTGTTTAGCTTTTGTTATTTTATTTAATTGAAAAAATGCTCAAGTTCGGTAACTACTGTTCACCTGGGTCAAGACTGGTTCCTCTGCTAGTATGCAAATAATGAATGTTTATGAGTTCAATGGTACGACTATTTCATGAGGTGAAAGCTGGAACATACTATTCAACGAGGCGAAATATTTGTACCATTGAAAGAATGTAAAACATTCATTATTTGTTTTATAGAACGGCTAAAATAGATCATTGTCATTTGATATTTTATTAATTTATAAACAACAGAAAAGGGACTTACATTTTGGTTTTCCACTGTGACGTGTCGTCCAGTGATGCTGTGCACTGACTTCGACTTCCATTAAAAAAAAGACTTTGTGTAGTTCCTCAGTCCAGCCACAAAGACGAATAAACAGAAGCCAACAAAAGCTGGAGTTTTAAACCTAACCAGACCCCTCCTACCGAGAGGCAGACTGCTATAGGCTAGTGACTAAACAATAGCTCTAATTAGCACCTATTGTGCTCTAGTTAGCACCTTCCTAATGACAGGGCAGCTGTCCCTCTCCTGATGGCTCCCTTGACGACTCTGCTGATGACGTGAATGACTCATTACCATGAACAAAAGACTTGCACACAGCCTCAATAGCTGTGGCACTATCATTGTTAGCATATATATTAAATAACACTGAAATTTAATTCAACTAAAAAACTGGAGGATAGACATCTCAGATGGTCAGTTTAACATTTAACTGACCAGCAAGTCATATTATTGCAAATATTGAAATATAAATGCTCAGAAAGGGCAAACACAGTCCAGCCCAAAGCTAGTATTAGCATTAGCTGCCTCTGGCACAAACTAGCCATCACTCAAAATGACCACACCTCTAAAAACTCATAACTTTATGGCTTAAAATAGCTGAAACTGATGAGTTGTATAAAACGTCACCACACCATATAGTTGTTGTGAAGGGGGAAGCTAGCAACAGAGACCAAACCTTCTTTTTTTTTTTTGCAGCTAGCTGTAACCACATTTATTTCTGCTGTAAAGCTGAACTTTTCAACGCGAGGTTCTATGGGTATTGACTCACCTTAAGCCAGCCTGAAGTGGAGATCCAAGGAAATGCAGGTTTTTGCACTTCCAGGTGGGCTTCATTTTTCAGCACTGGAGGCTGCTGCTTTGTTTAAGCTTTCATTTGAAATCTTACACTGAGTTTCCCCATTTCATATTAACTGGTAAGCTTTTCTATCAGGTTGGAACCCGATGTACAAAATCTCTATGACCTGCCGACCTCTTTTTTGCCTTGGGATCAAACAGCAGACTATCGTCCTGAGACTACAGGGCGCATGTGGTCACATACGGTCAAGTAATTTCAGCAGGATGAGGAGCACAGCAGTTTTCTTGTTGAAATGCAGTTTTTGACACTGATGTGCAAACTTCATTTTTGGAATTCTGCAAGGTATTAAATGTGTCTGTCTATGATGACACTATCTGCAGTCATTCTTATACTTATTACGTTTACAAGGATGTTCAAAACATGATTACTGTTTATTTTCTTGAACCCAACCTCATTTAATATCATGCTGCAAACCCAGCCTCAGGTTTTCAACAGTTTTGAGCCCAGCAGTGACCTCTTTAGATATTGTGTGCTGTTATTCATCTTTTATTGCACACTCCCTCTGCTTGAGGAATAACTCAGGCCTGCTTTTGCAGTATTTTTCATTTGTCATCAGTTGCTGATGTGGATGAATATGCAGCCAAACATGCAATCGCTGCACTTTTCTCTCTAGCATTGGTCACAACTGCATATAAATGTTGGCAGTCTATAGTTTATATATCAAACTGTGTCATTTTCCACCAATATTTCAACCGCAGGTCTTATTGAATAAGGGAATATAAATGTTTAGTTTCGTTTTTTCCAATATTGGCAGCCTTTACAAATGTGTGCGTGCCAAACCCTCTGTCCATATCGGATGATGACTATACATATATTTCTTTACGACTGATCGAGGCGGCAGTAGATTAAGCAGCTCATCCCACACTTCCCGTCCTCAGCCAAGTCACCCAACACTTACTGGGGATCCAGAGGCATTCTCAAGCCATCTGGGAAATATAATCCCTTGTGTCCTCGGTCTTTCCTATTGCATCCTCCCAGTTGGATCTGCCTGGGGCATCCTCACCAGATGCCAAACCACCTCAGCTGGCTCCTTTTGATGTGAAGAAGCAGCGGCTCTACTCTGAATCCCTCCCAGATATTCAAGCTTCTCACAACTGTCCCACAGTGTGAGCCCAGATATCCAATGGAGGAATCTCATTTCCGCTGCTTGAATCCGCGACCTTGTTCTTTCAGTCATTACCCAAAGTTCATGACCACAGGTGAGGATAGGAGAGTAAATCGAAGGTCAGTCTTTATCTGTTTCCATTTTGATGTCATCTAGCTGAAAGGTTCATTCACTCACACACACACACACACACACACACACACTGCTTGGATATTATTGTTCACTAAAGGAAATTTTATGACAAATATTGTGGTATAGATCTCAACACCAAATATTAGCTAGAGCACTCTGATTCGACATGTTTGGCCATGTGGCACCTCTCCGGGAACCATCACCTTATCATGGTGGAGAGGTTTGTGTGCCCCTATGAACCTGAGAGCTGTGTTGTCTGGAGCCTTCGTGCTCCTGGTAGGGTCTCCCTACCAGGCTGAGATCAGCCCGAAAAGCCAACATGGACCTTCCATCTCCACCCTGTGGGCTCACCAACCGCAGGGAGAACCGCTGAAGGTCAGGTGCACTGTCCCATGTGTGGCAGTGAAAGTCGAGGGCCTTGACGGACCAGACCCAGGCGGCAGAAGCTACCTCTGGGGGCATGGAACATCACCTCACTGTGGAAAAAGGAGCCGCAGCTTGTGCAGGAGGTGGACCGCTACCAGTTAGACCTTTTGTGCCTCGCCTCCACGCACAGCCTCGCCTCCGGAACCACTCTCCTTGATAAGGGTTGGACCTTATTCTTCTCTGGAGTTGCCCTACGGTATGAGCTGGTTCTGAGAATTCTTGACAAGCAGAGCGGAGGAGGCTGCTGCCACCCTTCCCCCTGGTGCACACTTCTGTCTCTGTTTACAAACGGGCAGCTAACGTTAGCTAGCTCTGCATCATGGCTGAAGGAGGCAAAGCCTGCACTGGACTTTTCCCTTCATCTAAAAGGACCAAGTCGGCTGTATGAGATTACTTTGGCTACCGTAAAAAGGTAGACTCCAACAAACTGGAGGAAGGAGGTCGTCCAACATACAAAACATGCTGGTGAACAGTGGCAGCCGAGTGGACACCATTCGAGAAATTCAGCTGGTTTTCGGTGAAAATTTTAACGAAACTAAAATTTTAACGAAATTAAAATTTTAAGAAACACCTCCGTGTTGATAATCATTTGTAAAATCCAGGCGGCTTTTGGTGGCTTTCAGTTGAGTGAGTATCTGAGAAATTGTTTTTCCTGTGGCAGGTGAGCCGACGCGCCAATCCGTCTGCACGTCTTTCATTAAAAAAATCTCCTTTAACAGTGGAATGTCTGGATAAACTGCTGATTCTGTGCAGAGCCTTATTTTTGTTCAGGTTTCGTCACTGGTGTTTTGTTAGATAAAAAATTTCTCCAGAGTGGAACGGGTCTGGTAATGGCTGGTGCTCAGCTGGATGTTCACTCTGTCCGTGACCTGCTGACGCTCCTTCAGAAGAAGCTCTGACACTCACACTGTCAGCACCTCCTCCACGATTATACAGCTTAAGTCCCCAACCACTCTGCAAAGTGTGCCAGATGAAGCAGCAGGTGACGTGCACATGACCTTACCTGCCATCCTTCCAAAAACAGTCAATATCTGCTGGAGGACATCCAAGTGCTCCAATAAGGAGATGCCCCAGAAGAGCCGGTGGAGGTTACAGAGCCACAGAAAAAGCATGATCAGATCATTTTTAAACTGCCATTTGAGTCATACAGTAGGTTTGTAAATATTAGACTGTGGACTGTGTCTGATTCAAATATTTGATGATTAATTCATCATTTCAAGCTCATTTGTAAGAACTCTGTAGTTACACAAACATATCTGACACACTCCCGTGGTCGAGCAGCTGCACAGCTCCAAAGCATCGAGCCGGCCCACGCTGTGTCGGCACACATCATTGAAGTCGAGGCCAACGGGACTGTGTTTAAATCAGCTGATTTATTTACAAGCTGAGGCTTGTCCAGATGTTACGTAAGTCTGCAGCAGCTTCACTGAGGGGCTGGAGAATAAACTCACCACTTACAGAAATATGAATCTATTTCAAGAACTACAAAAATAATACAAAACAAAACCTAAAAACAGCAATTATCTTAAATTATACAAAATAAAAGGGCTTGTATATACACGACCAGTTAAAGGTTTGACTGGTACTATATATATACACTCAACAAAAATATAAACGCAGCACTTTTGGTTTTGCTCCCTTTTTTTGTATGAGATGAACTCAAAGATCTAAAACTTTTTCCACATACACAATATCACCATTTCCCTCAAATATTGTTCACAAACCAGTCTAAATCTGTGATAGTGAGCACTTCTCCTTTGCTGAGATAATCCATCCCACCTCACAGGTGTGCCATATCAAGATGCTGATTAGACACCATGATTAGTGCACAGGTGTGCCTTAGACTGCCCACAATAAAAGGCCACTCTGAAAGGTGCAGTTTTGTTTTATTGGGGGGGGATACCAGTCAGTATCTGGTGTGACCATGTGCCTCATGCAGTGCAACACATCTCCTTCGTATAGAGTTGATCAGGTTGTCAATTGTGGCCTGTGGAATGTTGGTCCACTCCTCTTCAATGGCTGTGCGAAGTTGCTGGATATTGGCAGGAACTGGTACACGCTGTCATATACACCGGTCCAGAGCATCCCAAATATGCTCAATGGGTGACATGTCTGGTGAGTATGCCGGCCATGCAACAACTGGGACATTTTCAGCTTCCAAGAATTGTGTACAGATCCTTGCAACATGGGGCCGTGCATTATCCTGCTGCAACATGAGGTGATGTTCTTGGATGTATGGCACAACAATGGGCCTCAGGATCTCGTCACGGTATCTCTGTGCATTCAAAATGCCATCAATAAAATGCACCTGTGTTCTTCGTCCATAACAGACGCCTGCCCATACCATAACCCCACCGCCACCATGGGCCACTCGATCCACAACATTGACATCAGAAAATCGCTCACCCACACGACGCCACACAGGCTGTCTGCCATCTGCCCTGAACAGTGTGAACCGTGATTCATCCGTGAAGAGAACACCTCTCCAACGTGCAAAATGCCAGCGAATGTGAGCATTTGCCCACTCAAGTCAGTTACGACGACGAACTGGAGTCAGGTCGAGACCCCGATGAGGACGACGAGCATGCAGATGAGATTCCCAGAGACGGTTTCTGACAGTTTGTGCAGAAATTCTTTGGTTATGCAAACCGATTGTTTCAGCAGCTGTCCGAGTGGCTGGTCTCAGACGATCTTGGAGGTGAACATGCTGGATGTGGAGGTCCTGGGCTGGTGTGGTTACACGTGGTCTGCGGTTGTGAGGCTGGTTGGATGTACTGCCAAATTCTCTGAAACACCTTTGGAGACGGCTTATGGTAGAGAAATGAACATTCAATACACGAGCAACAGCTCTGGTTGACATTCCTGCTGTCAGCATGCCAATTGCACGCTCCCTCAAATCTTGTGACATCTGTGGCATTGTGCTGTGTGATAAAACTGCACCTTTCAGAGTGGCCTTTTATTGCGGACAGTCTAAGGCACACCTGTGCACTAATCATGGTGTCTAATCAGCATCTTGATATGGCACATCTGTGAGGTGGGATGGATTATCTCAGCAAAGGAGAAGTGCTCACTATCACCAGTGATGCCGGTAACGCGTTACGCGTTACTCTAATCTGACCACTTTTTTTTAGTAACGAGTAATCTAACGCGTTAATCTTTCCAAATCAGTAATCAGATTAAAGTTACTTCTCCATGTCACTGTGCGTTACTATTATTTTTCATTGTGGGTCGATAACAGCATTAAACTTGGTCTGTGGGCAGGAGGTCGGGGTTCAACTGAACTGCCCACTTTAAGCGAACTGTGAGCTTTTAATCCGCGGTTTTTTTGCAGCTGCTCGACTCGTCCTCACCTCTTAAAGCATGGTGATCAGCACACCTGCACTGAGCTTTACAAAGACATTTTTATACTGTTTTTCCTCCTTTATTTAGAATTCTGAGCTGAGCCACTCTGTATCGTCTCGTTAAAAACAGCTGATCCTCCGCGACGCGTCAACAACTAACACTATTTTCCACTCAAATGCACCTAAACTCTCTTTCTGAGGACCACATGATGTGAAAACGCAATAAAACTTTCTTACCTGCAAATCTGGTCCTGTTTTCTGCATAAATAAATGTTTTCCATTCTTTGTGCTCAAACGCCAAAGCAGGGGCGAATCCAGATGGAATGGGGGCGTGGGGCAAGGATGTGCCCCCCCCCCCCCCCACAACACCCCTAGATTAAAGGTGCAATTTTGAAGCCGTTTTTTACTACAACTAATATTGCTTAAAATAATAATAATTTCGACAAGTAAAATGTTTAGAGAGAATTTAAATGTTAGAAAAATGTTAGAATTTAATAGTTACCTTTATAAACAATGTAGGCTCGAAATTGCAAGTTTTACTGTTACAGTGCTGTCAACAGTTAAATATGAGGTCAAGAAAGACGTCTTTATTTTACTTTTTATAAAACAAGTATTTATTTTCATTGAAGTCAAGAAAGGGTGACTATAAAGTGAGTTTTGGCAAAACAGGTATCATTGTCATGTTGAGGTGGCAGAGGGTT